>NW_009798277.1:121626-124457 GCF_000520075.1 Aphanomyces astaci | reverse complement strand
ATCTTGGTGGTGTCGGCTATAGAACAGTAGTGCGTAGTCAGGCCGGCGAAAACCCCGTGACACTGGGCTCGTCCAGCACTTCACCCCCCCACACCTCGCGGCACCGTCGCATGCCACGTCCAACGAAACGAAGCTAATGAGCCGTCGACACACAAATACACACCACGCAATCTACGTTGTGGTTTGCTCGTGCTCGATTAACCTTTCGTCGGATACTCACCGAATGGGATAGTGCGGCCGTACCTGGACGGACACTTGGGCCAATGTGGTCGACCATCTTGCTCTGCCCGACAAAACTAGTGTGGTGTGGCAGGGAATTGGGCAATTGGGCTATTGTCACACCAGAACGTCCACACCAACACACTCCAGACGTGGCATGCCGATGTGTTGGCGGTAGTAAACGCGTTGTGAATCAGCAGCGACAGGACCAACCCGACCTTGAACTGCGCTATCGGTGGGAACAAGCACCCGCTGCCGCCGACTGAGACTCGGCGTGGCTTTTGAGAGACTTGAAGCTCGCCGCATTGTAAGGACTAGGATATCCGGGAATTGGCAAGTGCCCCAATATTCTGTCTTGCGTGTGACTGGAAGTGTGGATTTATGTACCTGGTACAGCGGAAGTGAAGGCACGCATGTGTACGAAAAATGCCACTCTGGCGTGAGTGGTTCGGCACTCCATATCCAGTCTAGTTCTAGCTCTAGACTTTTCGTGTTAAGTTTACAAAACTAGCACCAAAGTGCCAGAATCGTCGAAGAGGACTGTGATGAAGACGCTCCAGTGCTGTTTCGAGTCACTCCAGTGCTGTTTCGAGTCACTCCAGTGCTGTTTCAATTCAAAGCACTCATGATGTAACTTACCGGTACTTACATTTTGACCAATCACAGCAATGTCGGATGAAAGTGTCGTATTTGCAAAGTTACCCAACAAATACTGCGTATTTCAGTGACCTGTCGAAAAAATCACAATTGATTCTATGTCCGATACTGTACTACGGTAGTATGTTTCTATCCTATGTTTCTATCCTTGTTTTGACGCATACCAGTAATATAATTTCCTGCACATGAATATTGTTTCGAATGATGAAACTGATTGGCAGGATTTTATTCGTACTTCGAAGTTTGATAGCCAATCAAATGATCATACATTGATCCCACTCGAAGAAAAAGTAGGCCTTGCATTCTACATTCCCGTGTAAAGGGGGTATCACCTGTACATCTTGCAAAAATTGCATATTATTTTTGTCCAATCAGATCGATGTCGGACGGATTTGTCGTACCCGCCAAATTCTCCATGCATAACAGAGGTACCCGTACTTTACGACTCAATGTTGAGTGTGGTACTCCGTTGCGCATAGCCAGTTTCTGTTCCGACGTTTTTAACTTTGATTGGCAATTCGAATGCGTTGTGGGGAGTATGTGTTTTCGCGATTTGTATGCGTTTTCAATCGAGTAAAACCGAATCGGACGAAATGGAGCCTGAATGGCCGAATTCAATAACGTTTTAAGGTATTTCGTTACAAAAGCAGTATTTAACTGTAAGCAATGATTTACAGTTACCTGTTAACGCGACACTGTTTGATAACAAAAGGACGATAATTCGTCAAAACAAGTACACACTCCTAATTGAATCCTAAAATATATATTCCGTTTGGATTATTATGTTGTGTCAGTTCGAAAAGAAAATATATTAATTATAGATTTTAATTTTAAAATTTAAATATTCAAAATGATATTGAAGTCACACACGAATTCGATGTTGCATTATTGGTCGAAAAGTGGATCATTTGATTGGCTACTTGATTCGTGATCTGGGTTTGGATTGGTCAATGTATCGATTGTCTGCCGATATTTGGTTATTCTGGTCATTCGATTGAGCACCAACCACCCTACTCCAATATCGACTATATCGACTTTCAAGATATATGTTTACACCAAAGCATGCCAAGAGTCGCAAACTTGGAGAGGTTTTCATGGATGGATTGAGCTAAAAGAGACTTGGATCAAGCAGCAGTTTGTAATCGAGTAGTATTGATGGATGTACTACCTACTTACTACCTACTACTACTACTAGTACTACTACTCCTCAATTTGTTGCTTAAAATATGCAACACCGTGCATGTGGGGAATCAAATACCTTTTCTTTCAAAGATTTAGCTCGAATTCAAGCTACGAATCAATCTCTGCGCTTGGATATGGGTCGTGAATTATTCTATATATTTCAAAAATGCAAAAAAAGGCAAAAAAGGTGAAAAAAGGCAAATGTTGTGCTGGATATGTGTGCTTTACGTTTGTGGGTAGGTGTTTGACGGGTGGAAAGCTGAAGACAAGCAGGCGATAGCAGCCGAAGTGGATCGGCAGGAGAAGAAGGCAGCAAAGCAAGTGCGCCGTGAAGAGGCCAAGTTACGACACGAATGGCGCACCAAGTTGAACGAACAGCGCATGCAAAAGCAGCGGCAGATGCAACTGCTCGCACAAGATCGGGCGATGCGGCGGCAGCGACGGCCTCCACAAGAAGACAGCGATGGAACCGCGTCCGACGAGTCCAAGGAAGACGAGCAACGAGATGGAACCCCCGCCACCATCCGTTTGCCGAATCAACAACGACCCATGCCACCACCACCACCGGCATCGCCCTCGCAACCTACGGCAGACATGTCGCCATCTATGTCTGCAACCACTTTAGCAACGCCAAAACCATTGGAACCAGTTGACACCTTGACCTTGATCAACTCGACGTTGATGGACTCAGCTGCCACGCTGGAGAAGAAGCGGTCGATGGTTTCCGCCGCAGTGTGGGAGTCCCGGTATTACAAGATAACATGCTTCTGCTC
>NW_009798277.1:114104-118081 GCF_000520075.1 Aphanomyces astaci | reverse complement strand
GGGAGGATTCGGAAGGCGACTTGGAGGGGGAGGATTCGGAAGGCGACTTGGAGGGGGAGGATTCGGAAGGCGACTTGGAGGGGGAGGATTCGGAAGGCGACATGTTCGGGAAGGACGGGAAGGGTCGGTGAGTCGACTTGGACGGGGAGGATTCGGAAGGCGACATGTTCGGGGAGGATTCGGAAGGCGACATGTTCGGGGAGGATTCGGAAGGCGACTTGGACGGGGAGAATTCGGAAGGCGACTTGGAGGGAGAGTGTTTGGAAGGCGACATGGATGGGAAGGGTTGGTGAGTCGAGTTGGACGGGAAGAGTTGGTGAGTCGAGTTGGACGGGGAGGGTCGGGAACTCGACCTGGACGGGGAGGATTCGGAAGGCGAAATGGACGGGGAATGGTGGCGGTGCAGCTTCTCGTCGAAGGTGTCTGCTTTCGAGCGCGTGCTTTCCGTTGTGAGGGTGTGGCGAAGGTGGCCGAAATCTCGTTCCAACTGGGCCAATCTAACACCCAAGTCGACTTTTTCTTCGGCCGTCAAGGTCAGATTGGAAGCTGCGACCGACGCAATGATAAATGCTGTCAACTTCATGTTGGGTAGGATGGCCCCTAGTCGGTGAATTGGAATGTGACGGTTGGGGGGGGTCACAAGACGTGGATTTGTCCTGCTGTAGAACGATATCCAGTTCGTTCTTCACCAATTGTGTGGCATTGTCGACAAAACATGGACGATCACTCATACGTCCTGTCATGGTAGAAATAGGACAATGTAACATGGATATAGTATTGGAGTGGTGTGGAACGATCAAGATTGCCTTTTGGGCTGAAAGTTTGAGAATGAGTCTTTGTCATCCAATACAACACCAGAATACACACGTATCGAATAATGCACAATTCGTGTACGGACGAAGTGCTTGTTGTGCTAGATCATGATTCGAACAATGCTGCGGATCCACGTTGTCACAAAGTCCCTGCAGCTGTACTAATCAACCATATTAACGTTATCTTGAGCTGTTAGATCCACCAAGCCATATCAGTCACAACTTTTGTTAGCAAAGTGTGCTTGTCAGAGTATTAACTACACGTGAAACGATTTCACACAAGTTGCAGTAGAAATACCGAAGTCAATGAAAGCC
Organism: Aphanomyces astaci; assembly: GCF_000520075.1. Lineage (NCBI taxonomy): Eukaryota > Oomycota > Saprolegniomycetes > Saprolegniales > Verrucalvaceae > Aphanomyces > Aphanomyces astaci. Next base: position 116,954 of record NW_009798277.1, on the reverse strand, counting down.
GACGACATGTGGTTCTATTTGGAGGCGGAAATGCGCGGTCATCTCGTTCAAGTCTCGATACATGTTTGTGCCAAATAACGTCTATACGTATGTACATATGGAGTCATTCTGTCAAGTAGGTGCTGGAACCCATCTGCACCTCCTTCGATAAACCCTACACCACCGCGTCCAAACATTCCCAACGACATTCAAACCTACCCCTATTTACAATGCAAAGATTCTCTCCTCTTCTGTCATACCGCGTAACGTGGCTGACCAGTGATGTGCCAATATTGTTATATTTTCTTTTGTGAATTCCTCCACAAGTATTTATCCTATACTACTTCTAGTACATGTATTATACTTCCTTTACTGCCGACATTTCAAAATTGGCATGTTCCAAGTTACTGGCGACATTTGCATTTCATTGGCTGTAATTCTTCAATTTCTATCAATATCGAACATTTATGACATTTCATTGGCTTACAATTGCTTTAAGCGCTGATTATAAACCAATCTTTTGCGAAAATTTATGCAATTCCCAGTCAAACAAAGTATCATTCGCCCAAATTGAGTGAGGGCTCGATTGCCTGTGTCAATTCAAAGTAAATGTCGGCTGTAACCTGGAACAGAGGAAGTATAGCGTACTGTTAACGTTAATACTCCCTTCGACACACTCATTCCAAGAACTGGCAGCCCATCCGTGAGATACAGTGTTAGTCATCCATATCGACCATTCGTGCATACACTAACTAGTTACTTCAAGTACTACTGTATGCATAAATATCAGCGTACGAGCCAGCGACTGCATTAATTAGGAAGTCAGTCGTTTCTGTTGGCAACATGGAGTACTCTGAGTCATCACTTACAAAATCCAAGTACTAACAGTAAATACTACGTAGTACTACTGTTGTAGTAATTATTAATACATCCACTTCCTTAGAGCATCTCCACCGCATCCCCAAATATTTTTGTCCCCATCCCTAAATTAGAGCCAGTTCACTGTTTTCGGGATGTCTGCAAAAAATCTTCCGTTTTGGTAGCTGTCCCAATTGACCTGAAGCCTGAAGTGCATGGTATGACATCGAGAGACGGAGTTATGAACGGTGTTTGCCTCTCTCTAGTTGTAGTTAACTTTTCAGAGGTTTCGGCGGTATGGTATGTCGATGGTGACCATCGCCTTGCTATTGAGTTTCCCAAGGTCGGTGATGCCGGTACTTGCAAGCCTACTTGACCGTAGCGATTCTGTAATCCCACGCACCAAGTTATAGATTGTAATCGTTGCTGTGGACTCTTGTCGGTGATGCGCGACCGGTAGCTTTATGCGGTTGCGCCTCTTGGACAAACCCGCGTCCGCCGCAGCGTCGGAACGAGAGTCACTGGCAATCACTGCCGCAGCGACATTGGTCAGATATCGCTGTATCAGTGAATGCTGGTGACTCTCGTTCAGCCACATCGTCCGCGTGCTCGACGACGACGAGACGTGGTTCACGATACCGACCGCCGGTAAAACGTTCTGACATTGGGAAACTGCACGAATGAACTTGCTTTTTCCATACAAATCGTAGTACTACGTAGTATATTTGTTGGGACAATGAGTTGGGATATCCCAATATTAATAGTGTGCAAATTTCGGGACAAAGTGGATGTCCCAACCCCAAATTTGGTTTTAGGGACATCCGGTGGGGAAGATTTTGTCCCATCTGATGCCCCAATATCGAGTTGGGACTTATTTGGGGATGCGGTGGAGATGCTCTTATACTTACAGTCCACTTCCTTGTACTTACAGTCCCATCTACTACGTAGTACTACGTAGTATGCAGTTTTTTATGCAGAATACGCCTGAATGGTTAATTCTTCGTGAAACTTGATAGCCTTCCAGATTGCATTGTAAAATAAATCACTGTATGTACTAAACTTATTACCCTTTCAAACTCGATAGATATTTATTTGTCTCAGAGTTTGGATATTTTATGCGTGATAGATCCGGATAGTGAATCGCTTCTAGGTGTGCATTGCACGCATTTGCACATTGCAATGCCCCGTGACACCAGCATCACAGAAGTTGAATACTGTCGTACGTTAGGAGCGAGCGGTCAAGAGGGCTGACAAAAGAGAACGCCTGGACATCCTGCGCCTGCATGCACACTTCAGGCACTTGAAGTTAGATTCAGTGAATGAACGCATTGCATTGCTGCTTGGGCGCAGTGAAAAAAAAAACGACAGGTGTGGCAACCGTATAGATATTCAAAGTCAATTTTAGTCAAACAAGTACCAGCTAGCCATACCATACATTCATCACGAGTTCCAAAGACAAAAGCAGTGCTTGCGTCTAATTGTAGAATTTGTCCGTGAGCGACGTCGAACTCGAACCCGTGTTGTTGCAAAAGATGTAATGACAGTTTTAGCACAACATGGTCATGTTGTTTTTGACGAAACCAACAAAAAAGATAAAATGGCATTCTACGATCTGTTCAAGACTACCTATCAAATCAAGGATTCAAACGGGGACACAAAAAAGGTCAGGTCAAATATGGTCTGGCTAATGAAGTTGTTTAGCTGGAGATACATACTGATTTCCCCCCGGCTTTTAAACGGTGGCCGAGTAACAACTTTCAAAGAAAAAAATATATACAGGTACAAATTATTACAACTCAATGGACGCTACGTGTTCGCTGAACGTCGAAAGTTCAGTGTCGAGGATGCCTGTCCGATTCCAGCAGTTGACCACGGTTGCCTGTGACACAGAACGCCAGGCATCCTTTGCCCACGACATTGTCTCCACCAGAGGTACCTCATAGAGTCCGTCGTGCCTACCAGCCATGACTGAATCAATCTGTTGCAGGACGTTCTGCAGCTGCCGCTGCTTGA
>NW_009798277.1:103307-114004 GCF_000520075.1 Aphanomyces astaci | reverse complement strand
GCCGATCATCCAACCCTTTTTGCTGTACATGTAGTTGAAGCCCAAGTCGGAGGCCGCGACCCCGTTGAAACACCGTGGACGTGCCGCAGTTCCGATAAAGAGCGGGTCAACAACGTCGGTGCCGTCAGCATTGGTGGTAAGTGCAACAGTGATGCGCTTTTTTGACTTCTTTGTCCCGGGTTGTCGGTGTCGCGTGATCGATCGGTGTGGTGACAAGCAGAAGAAAAATGCCGTCTCATCCATGTTGTAGGTATTGGCGGCGCTGTAGCCGCTGGTCGCTGCTTTTATCTGCTGGCGGCCCTCGGCGACAAGAGCTGGGGACAGAGATGCAGCCTCGCCATGCTGCAGTTTACTGGTGAGTCCGTGCTTAACTTGGAACTTGTATAACCATCCCTTGGAGAAGGCGGGGCGTTGCGAGACGGGGACGTATATTTGGTCGCAGGTTGCCGACACCTTCTTGCGGATGAGTTCGCCGGTGATGCAAACGCCCAACTCTTCGCACTTGAGGACCCACGCAAGGACGCTCTCTTCGACAGCAGGCAGTGCGACAGGGCGGTCAATGCTTCGCACTTTGTTGTCGCGCGGATGCTTAGCGTAACGTTTCGTTTAAGTACATTTCCAATGGTAGCTTTTGTTGGTGTTGAAGCAAGGGTGAATTTTTCAGCAGCCCATGCGGCCAACTGGGAGTACGTTGAGGTTGGATGTTCCATGTGATGAGCATACAGCTCGTGCTTGTCGAACAAAGTCATGCGCAGCTTCATGATTTCAATGTGGCAACATGCAAAGATCATTGAACCATTTGAAATTTCAAGTTCACCTCGACAGTCGATATTATCAATTCTCAAAAATTATTCACTTTGGCCCGTTTAAAAGCCGGGGGGAAATCAGTACATCAAATTCATGTCTGGTACGATTGAACTAACACCTCATCGACGTGTTATTTACATGGATGAATCCTACATTCCCCATAAGCAGGACCTTCTGAAAGCCTGTCAGCGTATTGGCGTCGAAGCTGAATGCAGAACGGTCATATGGGAAAAGCTGCAAGCGTACATCAAGGAGAATGTCGTACCCGAAGTCGTTGCGCTTGCTTACTCCCGTAGATATGACCCTGGTATCATCCCAAAAAGCTCCTACAATACTATCCTACGGAGTACTAGTATAGGACTAGCGATTTGGCTGACGTAACATGAAAGAGATCGTCAAGATCTGTCACATACAATGGATTTAGACAGTTCACGATGACGTAAATAATTTCGCAAGTTGTAAAATTTACTCCGGAGTACTTCGAAGTACATTGAAGTCCAGTGATGTACCGAATTTTATACTTGAAGTAAGTATGGAATTGTTTAAAAAACAGACGAGCAGACCGGAATTTATAAAATGATAAAAGGAATATTATATTTGAACAGAAATAAGATATTGCGGAACTATAATGTACTTTCTCTCTTATTCGGAGACTGTTTTTTTACATGTATTTGCCGTACAAAAGTGGGAGATGCAGGAACAGGCCGTAAATTTGACATTGCGATCCACTACCGTGAACATGTAAACGGACATTGCCATGATGATCACAGAATTGCTGACTCCTTTCATCGCTTTCCCAAATCGCTCGTTTGACAAACTGATGATTCTGCGCTACTGAAGGGTTAAACCGGGTATTTGCCTCACCACCTGTCGGATAGGATGTGAAATTTAATTCCTGATCATACATTTACCTATATATTTATAGAAATTTACTATACCCGTTCTATATCAAAAGAAAACATTTCATCCCCGCATGTGCACATGTGCAAGAAAAATTCGACACTTGACGCATCCGCGCATGAGCAAAATGCTGAACTTTGGTGGGTGAATACATAGGCTAGGAATGACGACGAGGGATGCGACGCATACCAACTTGTAGACTATTACATGGCACATGTGCACATCACAACCTGCACCGTGGCAGCTAACTATAGATAGCGGCATCTCATGCGCATGTGCACACATGTGCCCAAACAACTATAAATTCGTCCTCCACCGTCGTCGTTTTCGTCCTCTGTACTTCACGTAAGTAAGGATGCTTGCATGCACTACCTTCTATACATGTTGAGTACATGATCTCACAGTTTCAGCTCACCTCTGTGCGTCGCTCCCGAGAATTCGACCACCTGCGTTTGGACTTTCCGCACATGATCACATGTGCGAGCGCAGTATGTATGTACTGTATACATGTCAATTTTTAAAAGATCATGCATTTTCACATGTAACATTTAAAACCATACAAAACAATTCAATACAAAGTTCTATATAAAAAGTTGATCTAATACAACAAACATTGAGACTCAGGTACAGAATACCGAAATACAAGGTGTCGGAGATCTGGCAAACCGGTATACACCACCGCTGTACTTGCATCCCGACATCCTCGTGTTTTCACGTATAAAGGCAACATTTTGAAGTTACGTTAGCATGTTGCATGGAGGACAGACTTAGTCGACATGCCAGATACAGTAATCGCGAGTTTTCGTCCATTTCCTGCATCTCCGTGGTGTTATGGCATATGGCATGTGTCTTTCCAATCATGTGTTTATGAAACGATGCCTCCTGAGCGAATTATGGTCAGTGAGAGCAAAAACCACCGTGTCACCTAATTCACTACTTCGAAGTAATTTGCTTTTGATACAGAGAACTGTTTGAATTCAACTTCATGATGTATAAATTAACTGTAAGCAACTTAAGTTAAAAATATGACATTAAAAATCATACTGCACAATGTACCAAAGCTGTTAAGGCACTCAGTGAATCATCTACATGCTCTGGCATCCCGCAGGAAGGAAATTTTTTATATAACACCAAAGAGACCATACATTTGTGTAACTGTACAGTAAAACCCGAACATCCTACTCATGATCCGTGGTGAACGATTATGTAGCTAGCGGCCACGGCTGGGCGAGATCGTGGTTGAAGATTGGTGTGGATTGAGCGAGATTAGCGTGCAAGGCGTCCGTTTACGTAGCTGAGATGTGTATTACTACTCTGTTCCTGAATCATTGTCCAATTGTTCTATCATTGGTGGGATTTATCTAAATTAGTGAGATTTAGAAAAATCGGCCACTATTCATCTTCACGCGCTCAGAATTTACCACCCTCAAGATTACCGACCTGACCATACCCCAGATCAATGCTACGGCGCGTTGTATTCAACTCCCCACCAGCAGTGCTCAAGGGAACCTGACGACTTAACAACGACTGGCAATATACGCCATGCTTCTAGAGAGAACTCTCAGCGGCAAGCTTCCGTATGGGGTCTGAAGCGTGCAGCTCTACTGTTCAAGTGCCATTCACGGCTGTCACTCGCGTCTGGAAGCAAGAGCGCTCCCGCAACGCAGCAACAGCGGACTTGCCGACGTTGCGTAAAAATTCAAGAATATGAACTCCACAATACTACGTAGTATAATATTTCGATTCAAAACATTGACTTATAGGAGTATCAAATGTTGAAGTGAGACTATTTTACATTAGGGAATTCCGGTCGAAAGCGTGTCCGTTCCGATGTTGACATCGAAGCAGCACGGGCGGTGCCAATGTTGAACCGACAGACCATTGGCTGCCCAAAAATAACGTTCCAAAGATAGCCTTATTTAGGCACATCAAGGAAGTAGGCAAACAGAAAGGCACGTCGAGCTACATCAAGCCGCTCCTCGCTGACGACAACAAGCAAGCGCGACTTGGGTTTGCGATGAGCTTTCTTCGACCTTCGTCAAGAGGAGGCCACGCTTTCACCAATATGCACGACGTTGTGCATTTTGATGAGAAGTGGTCCTCTTGACAAAGGTCAAAAGGAAGTTCTACGTGTAAGGACGAAGCCATGACGCAACGGGCAGCGAAGTCCAAGATCTATATTACAATGGTGATCTTTTTGGCTTCGGTTGGCCGACCGCACTACGATCATACGAAGAAAATGCTTTTAGACGGCAAAATTGGTATTTGGCCGTTCGTCGAGGACCTTCCAGCCCACCGATCTAGCAAGAGCCGCCCCAAGGGAACGCTACTTCAAGTCTCCCAGAACGTCAACGGTGATGTTTACGAAGCGATGGTAACCGGCAAGGTTGTGCCTGCAATTTTAGACCGTTTGCCATCCCGTGGCAAGGAGCGTGGAGTGATTATCCAACACGACAACGCAAGCCCACATCACCGAGTTAATACGGCGCTGCTACGAAGGATGGGTGTGTCGAATGTCAGCATGATGAATCAGCCGTCAAACATCCCTTGATGTCAATGTTTTAGACTTAAGGCGTTTTTAACTCTATTTAAAGTCTGCAGTATCAAAAGTGTACTCGGTCAATCGAGGAACTAATTGGTGCTGTGGAAAGTGCTTTTGTTGAATTGCCACTGTAGATACAGTATATAAAACCTTCATCACGCTGCAAAAGGTGATGCACATGTCCATAGAAGCCCATGGTAGTAACGATTTCACAACAAAATTTCCCGTCTCGTTATGGCCAATACAAATATCAAGATGATATAAATGAGGAGGCATACTTTAATCAAGATATACATTTGGGGAGTCATTCAGGAACATGGTAGTAGTGTTAAGAGAATGCTCGCCCCAGATAGTGCCACGTCATCTAGGATACATCTGCGTATGACCACGGCTACGACACGATCTGAGCGAGACCGTGGTCGAAGAATTGTGTCAATTGAGTGAGTTTAGCATGGAAGGCGTGGTACGTAGCTGAATGTGTTTTGTGGAGTAAGAGAATGCTGGCCCCAGATAGTGCCACATCATCTAGGCTACATATGCGTATGACCCCGGCTACGACACGACCTGGACGAGACCGTGGTCGAAGAATGCTATGAATTTCGGGTTTAGTTAAGTACGCCACGGCAAATACACCGCGTACATTCCGCTTGGTGTATATCACAGGTGTCGTTAAGGGGATGAAAGGTATTGTATGTAGTGTTCACTTGACAAATGTACTATATGCATTTTACCCCGTAGAGTTTTGCATTTTCCACGGGGCAGCTCAACCAACGTGATGAGGCTGCTGCCATGTACACCGCATTGTTTCAAGAGTGGGAGGTCATGTGTATTCCCACAACTTTAGGAAGTTTGAATATGAGTACGTTCAACTGATTATACGTTCACTCACGTCACGTGGTAGTCGGAGTCCCGGTCCTGTGTCGATTAACGACTGCAAAAACAAGTACGCAGTGTCCACGTCATGTCCATACGCAAAACCAGTAGTGGATGCGCAATGTATTGGGAGAGCCCGTCGAGCATTGCTTCAGGCACTGCGAACGTACACCAGTCGAAGTGGTCGCACTGCAGCGGTAAAACATAACCACATATCCATACATAAATACATACTACTTTGAATGAGTAACGCAAATCATAGCTTGTAATTTTGGATACAAGAGAGCCGATAGATTCACGTGTCCATGTTTCAAAGTCGTTCGAAAACTGCGTTGATCACACTGCAGCGGGACGCACGATCATGCATACATTCGTTTGATCATGATAGCATTTTAAAGGTAACACCTTGAATGACGGTTTATATTAAATAGAAATTGTGAATAGAGGGCACGTGAGTTGGTGTTTGAATCTCTCAATGGCACGCCACCGCAATGGACCAAGCTGTCACTCCAGCCGTCATGGCTGCCTCATTCAATCTTGGCACATCCGAATACCCTACCTCGAAATGCAAATTCTCGTTGGCTGGAAATTTTTCCCGCCAATCACAACGACAGCTCAACCAGTTATCCTCAAGAGTGCCTTCTAACCATTCCTTTACTAGACCACTCATAATTCATCACTCTTTCATCTCCTGTGTACCATGCGTCTCAACGTGTCGTCGATGCGCCTCCAGGACCAGACTGCCTCGGGCAACCTCTACCTCCAGCTAAGGCTGGAGGTAGAATATGGCGATGCAGTCCTGGACGAGGACGAGTTTCACGAAACCAACAACCTCATCATGGACAAGAAAATACCCTTCTTGACGCTGGATCTGAAGGATTCCATGTGTTAACAAACGTTACACCGGAGGAATTTGAGGTCATCTGGGGGATGCTGAATCTTCTTTGACATCGCGTTGGATTGGCGGTCGTGGTCGGAAGTCCGCAACAAGTGCCAAAGACGCGTTTTTTGTTACTTTAACGGCGAAGAAACTCCACCAGGCCTGGGAAAAACACGCAGTGGACTTCGGCCTGAAGTCACCAACGCTCACGAAACTCATCGTGAAGATGGTCGCCGTGTACTTCAAGCTCCTGTAACGACGGTTTCGTGTCTCTGCTCCGCATGACAACACTGCGCTTAAAGAACAAGGCCTTCACCTGTACTACCCGTACGCACTCTATGCGACGGACGTCAAGTTCCAGCCGGCCCATCTTCCCACCGGCCCATCTTCCCACCGGCCGCTTCGGCGAACAAAAGCACTACTTCAGTGGAAAGCATAAGCTCTACGGCTTTAAGATAGAAGCGTCCGTCTCACCTGAGTGCTTGCTTGTCGACATGAGTCCTCACGAGGCATGGTCAGTGTCCGACCTCAACATGTTCCCAAGCCGCCTGGACCAACATACTCAAGTGCTCGCGAAGAACGACTACGACGACACCATCAACGACAACGGAGATTTGTACCGAGAGTATCCTACCTCGTGGGCGGTCCTTGGGTACACGGGCTACATCGGCCTTGCGGCGTTAGCTCGTGCCATTCACCCGGAGAAGAAGCCTATAGGTGGCGCGTTAGACCGATCGACATGGACAGGAGCAAGGAAGTTTCTTCTGACCGTGTCGTTGTCGAAAACTTCTTCGACCGGGTGTGCTCGCTTTGGAAGATGTCCTACGCGACATTCGTCTGGGGTGAGAAACTCTATCATGACATTCAGCGATTTACGTTTGCCCTTACCAACTTCCACGCGACATTGATGCCGTTGCGCTTCGAGGACAACGACCATTATTGTGCCGTCATGGCACGCTACAAAAGCATGGCAGCTGAGAACACCTCAAAGACAACCGCGAACCAACACAGATGCCTACAGCGCCGTGCAGAGTAGTTTGCGACGGAATCTGCCCCCGCCAGCCGTACTTCGCGGGGCACATTCTTGTCTTCCATGGTGAGTGGGCGCCGCTGACAAATACAGTACATTTGTTTTTAACAAATCCGTTGGAAATTGTATGCAATAAAATCTGAATTATTTTATTATGGAAACTGTGTCCTTGATTCCGATCTACTCAGCTATCGCTAACCATAAGAGTCATTTTGGGAATGACTTGGACATTTACTGAATTGCAGACACATGGGGAAAACACTCTATTTCTTCAGAAAACCAGAGCAAGTCATGAATAGCTGTTCATATTGGATATACACGAGGCTTTCACTGAAACATTCATGCAACGGTGTCAGCAATATGCAAATATGCTACAGGTCTGGCATAATTCCACCCCACAAAGTTATAACAAATTACACATGTTATATTTTAGTGCCTCGTAGTAGCTCATCATTTTACGAACAACCGTCCGTCACCGCCGCGTACCTGCTATCTGGGACGACGGTGGCAGGCAGTGGATTGTTGGAGTGCGTCGAGGATAGAGTACATTGTAGTATTGATGCGGTGGACAGTGGGGTGTGTAATGATGGTGGACGACCGCTGTGATGTCCACCGATGCACACACTATGCGGAGAAAATAAAGCGTTTGCGCTCGTCAAGTCGTGAAAACGTCTGGAGTACCTGCTGCGCTATACAGTATATGTATTGTGATGAACTCTACCGTCGCTGTACCCCACAGTCCGCTGCCATCGAGCGCAGTGGTGGCCGTCCTCCATGGTCACTGCACTTCCTTTTTCATCATAGGTCCACGGCGCATCATTTCTCCGTCCACCATCTTCGTTGCGTTTCACCGCCTTCCACCCGCTGTGTGCAATATGGCGGGTGGTGGAGTGCAGCGACATGGTGGATGCAGGAGTGTTGCAGAGTACTCCTTTATCATCGCTGTACTACACCCTCCTCTGTAGACTCTTCAGTGTATTGATCCAATGTTGTACCCTACTGTCTGCTGACACCGAGTGGCTGCCCTTCCATTCCTTTGACGGCGGATCGAGCCCCTACGCTATCATGGCCGCGTTAAGTGCACCTCCCATGTTATCGTGTCTTGACAACTATTGTACTTCTAACCACTCGTATGCATTTATTGAAGTATTAATGACCGATGAACTATTACCTGTAGTATACTTTGGGGAGGTTTTGGTTGCACCACATGATGCTATTTCTGGCGCATGGGCTTCGACATTAAAAATGAACCCCTATCCGGATGCGAAAAGATCCGGAAATGATGTTTGCGGAGGTTTTGGTAGTCCTCCAATGCATAAAAAATATTTCTCACATAATAACGCCCACCACATTGCTTAGCAGCCAGTCATAAGCTCAGCTGTTAGGTCGTAAGGCCGCTGTTTGATGTTATTAATCATCATTTGCGCCGTTAAACACTCGACGATGTCCACGTTTTTCTCCGGCAAGTTCTCGCCCGAGCAGTGCAGTATGTACTTCTTTTCTGCCATCACTGACGCGAACGACGAAACGACTGGCCCATGGCGTTGTAACTTCTGCCAGCGCACGAAACGACTGGCCCATGGCGTTGTAACCTCTGCCAGCACATGTACGTCCAACAAGAAGGCAGGGGCCACACGAATTTAGTTTCACACCTCAAAGCAGGTCAAACCAACTACGCCACACTCATCCGCGAAGCAGTCTACTAACACCAAGCTTTGGGTCAGTGACCGGGTAAATGCGCGATTCGGCTGGATTTCGTGGATCGTTGAAGAAGGGCTACCGCTTACGTTCTCTGAGAACCCCGAAACCCCGAAACCCGGACAAGGCCTGTGGTACAACTATTCGCATTTAATGTGTAAATTCGGTTAAGTGCGTGTCCGAAGCATACACCACTCTGTTCCATAATGATTGCAGCACTTGACTTCTGATTGAACTAAATTTTGCATTTCTTTTCGTAATCACACGCGGATTGGCTCATTTGATATATACACATTCCCCTCCCCAGCTTTGATTTGACATCTCATGTTCCGGAAAAGTCAAAGTAGTTAGTGCGTCATGACCCCAAAACTTTGTAACCAGAAAATCTTACGGTGCACAGTCGATAGTGATTGTATTTTTGTAAGCTTAAGACTGTATGCTCTTGTGATGTCTTTACTTCTCCCTATCCAGTCGCAGCTCGTCTAGGTATCCAGATGTGCTCGTGAGGTCGCTCCAAGTTTGTGATCGAGTGGGGCTCTGTATTTTGAGCATTTGCGTATATTAAGTGCCTATAATTAGCTTCCCATGTTACTCGAGATCAACATGACCTCTAGTAAGGTCGCCACAGTGTTGGCATAGCCTGAATGGGTTAACTCGTCCTGCAAAGGTGTCGTCGACAAAGGCATCCAAGTTGCTGGTTTTTCATCCTTAATATTTAGGATTTATTTTATTGTACTATTTCTATTATAAGTATACAAACTACAAGTATGTATTTAAATTACCGTTGCTTACAAAAGCTAAGATAAAAAGTAAAAAAATAGGATATGCTGCAAAAGATATGGAACAGAGTAGTATCCAGCAAATATTTGTCCGAGTCGTTATGGTATGGGTGAATATGATTACTTTGCGGACATACTTGTGCATTGTGTCCAGAATTATAACCAATCCGACCCGGGGACATGATTACCAGCCAATTATACTTGCATTATGTTGTTTTTCGAGAACATTTCAGCCAATCGATGTATACGTAATTGCTAGGACAAGTTCGGACAGATTTTGCCCGAATGGATCACAAAATATGAAGATGTGCAATACAAACACTAGCATTAACATATATTTTCCTGCATATAATATTGTGATCGGACAATTGGTAGCAATCACTTTGGCATATCATTCTGCATGGGGATCCAAGATCTTGTGCCTGCCAACACGACCAAGGCGAAGGCTACAGCGATCAAGTCGTTTACGCACTTTGTCACAGAAGAGAATGTAACAATGGAATACACTAATGCACAATTTGCTCTTGACCCTACTGGCGTTGCCATTGAACGTGTGCTTGACAAGTTTGGGTCGTACTTGGCATTCCTCGACACCAAGGGTGGGAAAAAGATCGCTCGGAACACAGTCATGTCGTACTCCCGCCACGTCAAGTTGCGGCTGATTGAACTCTACCAACTTAGCGCCGCCGTCTCCGCCAAACTGTTGAAAATGGGCTCAACCCTCGACCGGTACTGCATGAAACGCAACTCGGGCGGGTTTATCAAGAAGGCCCTAGCGTGCACTAAGGACCACCTCCGTACTCTCATGGTCTACCAGTACTCAACCGCGAAGAATGCTACCGACTACCAGGATGCCGCTCTGTTGTACCTGTTATGGTACATATTTGGCTGTGCGTCGGACCTGTCGTCATTCCAGAAGGTAATCCTCACGGTCAGCGTTGCCGGCGTACTAATCGTGCGATTGATGCGAATGAAGACATCAGGTGAACAACCTTTGTCGTTGTATTACGATGAGAAATTCCTTGGCTGTCCCCTTACCGCAATGGCTGCTGCTGTGGTGATGCAATCAACGCCACATGCCGCCATCCTTGGTAACTTACCATCCGTTGAGGCGCCAGTACAAGCAGAAGCGATGTCGTCGATCCCCTTACTTGACTTGCTCAACCAACCACTCGGAGCGGTCGTCGG
>NW_009798277.1:99081-100769 GCF_000520075.1 Aphanomyces astaci | reverse complement strand
GTCCCACGTCCATGGAACCAAGGCAACGACGGCAACCGTCAACGCCGCTCCGACATGAAGCTGCTTGTTGACTTCATGCGGCTTTTCATTGAAGGTGGATACAGCCTAGATGAGCACAAGAATGGATACCGCGACGAAGTGCTCAAGCTAGGGAAGTCAGCAGAGGTGAAGTTGGGATTATATTTGAAAGAAAAAGGAATCAAAGCTAAGGCAGGTGGTGTGTGCTTGAAGAAACTGCGTGAGCTGCACTGTGCTATGCACTTGGATGCCCACATTCAACCCTTTGACGGGCTGTTTCGTGCCGGGCTAGTCGAAGACCCATCGTCTTTGTCGTCGATTAACCAGCTACGACCATTGTAATTGAACGCTTCAATTTGATAAGTTTAAATTGATAATACTTACATTTTGAAATATGTGTGCACTGAGCGCATGGGTCCACAAAGTGCAGCCTAGTTATTAAGTAGTTACCGGTTGTGAAGATAAGAAGGTCAGTACCTGATGAGTTACTGGTTTGAATGTTCAAGTACCATGCGGAACCACTGCAGGATTTTCGCCACCTTAGGTGGGGGGGGACTTACATATCAGATCATTCTACTCGGGCCCCCTTGGCGAGTAGAAGTTGCTTTTGAACTCGCAGTAAGGGTGGTTAATCAGTACGCGCAACACAACAAAAGAAATGACATAAAAAAATTGAATTTTAGCCCTCCAGCGACTCTAGCCGGAGCCTCCCCACGGTTGCCGTTCGCGGTACCTTGATCAAGATCGATGGTCGGCTCTAATCAAGCTAGACATGTTAGTATATTTCAATAAATCATATGAGAATGTAAAATTCTCGTACCGTAGCATCGTAGTTCACCATGCCTAAAAGAATACTGCTCCCGCGGTCGGCACTGTTGCGGCCGCGATCAAGCTGTCTTTAGCCCAAAAGTGTCCATGCCGCCAACGCTGCGACCTTCCCGCCACCGCCGCGACGATGCTGCCACTGCCACTTCCACGACCATGCTGCCACTTGCACCGCAGCCATCGCCATGCCATGCTGCCACTACCAGCACGACAATCTCAACATGGATGTGCCAGTGCCGTCACCACCACCGCTGCCATAATTGCCACGCACCACAGCTCAAATTGAGGTATGTGCGATATCTAGTTGATTTCTCAAATCCGATCCTTCTATTAATAGATATTATCACCTTGGTAGATAGCAGGTGTTATTGATATGTAAGTTTCACTATATGTAGAAGCAAGGTTAAAAAACGATCCAGCAGAGAATAGAATGCACGAAGTTCCATTGATTGAAACATGTATGTTATGTTAACGGTAAGGTTCGGTCATCGCATTTATAGCTGTTCTCCTAGTTATATGCAACGTTATTCCAATTCATTATTATAGCTACCATGCATTTCTTCACATTGTATGGTGTTGACAAACACCGTATTTTTATATAACGATGGTTGTTAGCGTTGATACTGGTTGATGTTTAGAGGGCTGGCGTTGGTGTTAGATGTTTAGGGTTGTCACGGGCGAAGTAGTTTTGTCGCCGACGTCTAGCACTTTCTGGATCACCGCGGGTGGAGTGTCCGTTCTAAACAAGTTAGTAGTAGTGATAGATTTCATTACGTAGGATGGTGTTGAAATACACCAGTACTTGGGATAACCACAGCTGATATGTGAGATGATAATGAGGTACT
>NW_009798277.1:58166-73882 GCF_000520075.1 Aphanomyces astaci | reverse complement strand
TGTACTTTTGAGAGGCCTTTGTGCCTGCTGTTGTGTCCTTTGACTCCGACATATCAATATATTTAGTCGGCAGCCAATGGGAAATAAGTATTCTTGGAGATGCTCAAAAGTCGTAAGAAGTCCAGTTATTTCGAATAACGTTAATGTAACATCTTTTGATCAGCATGGCGCTTCCTGAATAGGTTTGGCAGTAATTTGGAAATTCGGCGGTCTGAAACCAAATATCCGGATATTTCCACGTCGGACACTATCTAATTATCATGAACACTATTTCGGTACCTCGATATTGTGAATAGCACAGTTTTTGCTCAAGACACGAATATGATTTTGGGGCCAAATGGTCGAAATACCTTTCAAATGTCGCATAAAAATATATCTTGTAAGATTGAGTTCGAACGGTTACACAATCCTTTAAAATGGTCAAATAAGATACAGCTCTTAAGTGTAAAAGAATGCTGCATTAAAATGAAAACTATAAGCACACATAATATTTTTAATAAAATAGAATGGTCTCGACCACTGTTAACCTGAATTTATATTCTTTGAACAGTTTTCGTTCCACCAATCACGAACAAGAATCGATTCCTCGCTCCGTCGGTGGTGCATCATATCGACGCGAATCGTGCTGTGACCCGGGAAGCTCATCGCCTGATGTCATCCCCTCCGCGCCAGATGTCCTCTCATGGAAACAACACGGACAGCTTGACACCGAAGAAGAAGAAGCAGCAGCTCACTGGAGGCAGCCATGCAAACAACCCCACGGCGAAAGGGCTCGTGCGGGAGATACAGGCTCAGTTGGCCTCTCGACAAGGATTGCTCGCCGAACAGCGTGAAATGATCCTCGCGCAACGAGCATCCAATACCAAACTATATTCGTCGATCATGGACCAACTTTCAGCGATGGACAAGCAACTGGACGCCCAACTGGCACATGTCAAGCAGCAACGGCACCAACACGACAGCTATTCCCGCAACGTGGACAAGTCACTGCGCCAAGCCAGGGCTACGGAAGCTCGCGATGCAAAGCGTCGTAAACCCGCGCCCCCGATCTCAGCCCCCCCCGCCACGTCTCCCTTAGTTTTGTCCACAGTGTCGCATGGCATGGCCGCATCCTCCCCGGCGACACCGTCGAGTTCGTCAGCAACGCCGGTCCCGCCCAAGTGGGACGTGCACAAGTGCGGCCAGTTCGGGCACCTCTCGAACCTCCACCGCACCGTGACGCTGGTAGGCGACGGGTGGAATGTGGTCGTGGCGACGCACCCCGTGGACGCCTTCTCTGTCCGGGTGTCATGGCCGGCGACTGCTTCCGGCGCCGTTGCCGTCGGCTTCACCCGCGAGCCCAACTGCTGGAAGATCCCAGTGAACAACCCGCCGCGGAGCTTTCCGTACCACAAGACGGGCTGGTTCGTGAATGTGAACCAGGGCACCGTGTCGTCCTGCAATGACGATGAATATGCAAAAGATCAGAGTAGTCGCCGATGGACGTTCCAGACGGGGGAAGTGCTGACTGCAGCCTTTGACTTTACCCGCGACGAGATTACATTTGCGAATGAAGGCAACGACCAAGGAACGATCATCCTGGACAACGTTCGCAGCAACGCGCTGTACCCTGCCGTCGTGTCATATGATACCGGTGTGCAAGTGGAATTTGTGTCCATGTAGTCATAGATGTTTGGGTTTTAATTTCATGGACAAATACAATACCCGTACTATATGTGACACGTACTGTGCAAGTCCTATGTGAAGGCAACGACCATTGAATTTGGTCGTAAACTTCGTTTGGACTTGAGAGAGTAATAGCTTTCGAATCTATTTGATCCTATTTGAGATGTATACACTAAACATTACAAAGATTAGTATATGGTATGTGGTTTTGCCCAATGCGGAGGGGTCAAACGGTTGGATAAGCCCCATATGTCAAACAGTCGCAAGCTAGAGGTTAGATTGTGAACCAGTCAAAATATTGTCAAGGGGTTCGAAATTGGAGTGGGTCAATCGAATGAGAAGCACCAAATCGGCAGACAATCGATATATTGACCAATCAATACACAGAACACTTATCAAGGTGGTGAATCAAATTCACATTCAGCACCGAATTAGTGTGTGACTTAAATTAGTGCGACATCTGGTGATTTTTACATACAAAGTCAGTGCAAAGAATCGATCGAAAGGTTTGGGGATCAGCACAAACGTCCAAATTTGGGGTAAATGGACAATATCACACCAGGAATTTCTGTTCCCGCTGTACCTACTTTGAACGAGATTCAAAAGTAACGGTATAGGTTGATGTTACTATTAATAGTAACGTAAGGGGCAGTTACAGTATTTCCAAGGTCAGTATAGGTTGACTTGCGACGAATATTAAGCAACGTGTTCGTCAGCTACATTGGAATCCTGATGGTGAAGAAGGATGTCGACAGTTCTAATAATGCTCCAAGCGAGGTTGCTACAATTATGCTTTTGAGATTGTCAACCAGTCCGTCCCCGTTTTGGCAGTCCCCCAATCCTGATTCAGGGGGGGTTCGGCCTTATGTATGGTCCAGCAAAGCGTGTGTTCAAAGGATACAGTATCAGAGACCGTTTGCATATATTTGGAAGCAGTGTACGTATGTATATCCAAATTTGAAATGTCGAGGTATTTCCAATTGTTGGCCTTGAATACATTTTCAATCAAGATCCAAAATGGCCATATCTTGAGTTCAAGTACTAGTACTGTATTGGTATTGTATATCGTGCAAGGGAATCCATTCAAACATGGCATCATGCAACATCCAAGAAGCATGTACTGTCAAGGTATTGGTAGTGAGTATACATGACGAAAACCCGAAAGAGTAGTACTGTAGTATACCCTGGTATAAACGAATAACCCATGAAAGGTAATATAATATTCACTTTGAAGGGAATTACCAGAATCGATGAAGGTTGACTGTGGTGCACTCAAATACAGGATTGACAGCTTGAATCGTTATATGAGCAAAAGATATCTATGAGAAAAAGATATCACTTGCGAGTACATGATGTTGAGGGAGGGCAATTGGCGTCGTGGGGTTTGATTTTACAGAGCAGGTCGTTCGTGGTACTCCCCAACGAATTGGCTAACTTGACCGGTAAATTACTCTAGTAATCAAGCTGCTATGAATTGGCTAACTTGACCAGTAAATCACTCTAGTAATCAAGCTGCGTATCCGGAAACCGATGTCTGATGCCGTGTCCAGCCGCCAAAGTCGGTATTTCAAGCAGTCGACGTCAAGTGTCTTAGGGTCTCATGACATTGACCCAGTTCCACTTCCAACATGCACCCAAGTTCCGTCATCATGCAGTACGTCATGGTGATACCTATCTCTATGGACTAACGCATTGGTAGTCATCTGCTTAGGACCTATGGTGGACCCAGCTCGAGTGAACGAGTGCACGCATGAGTTCTGTTTTGCTTGTATTCTGCAGTGGTCCAAGGTATCTTCGACGTGTCCTCTGTGCAAAACCCCCTTCCAAGCGCTGTGGAACGTGACTTCTCGTACCAGTGTCCCAGTCGAGCCTGCGGCAGCTTCTTGCCCATGGGATGCTCCTGCCAATTCGAGCATTGAAACGTCATTACAAGACGAGTTGACTCACGGATACGACATGGACGATGGATTTGTGGTGCCCGACGGGTTTGTCGAGTTTGAAGACATGGAACTGATGGAGTGTAAGACAGTCGAAAGTAGTAAGTGTCATCTAAGGACAGATGGACTAGTAGTGCCCAGTGCGACGGCGCATTGGACTGGCACGGCCAGACTTCGCAGTCGGCGCGAACGACGAAGGAGGGGGGAGACGGCAAGTGACGCCATCAGCATCATGCGCCCCCCACGAAGCCACCGCCGCGTCATAGTGGACGACGAAGATGAGTGCATCGATGGAGCGACTGGTGAAGGTGCTACCAGAAGCGAGAAGCTACCTCTTAATCGAAGGTCCAAGTACTTTGGAGGACAGGTGCGGCCGTAAAGGCGACCATGGACATTTGAGAAAGACTGCAACATTTGATCAAGTATTTCATGCGATTTGATTGGTCGAGCACATATCCGAACAACTGCAAACCGACTTGTTTCAAAATTTGGACAGTAGTCGCCAGTACTACTTGTACAGTAGAATCGACTAGACTTGGCATTTCGATTTGAGAATGAACTAGCCAATCAAAATCCATCATTCAGCCAATCAATACGTTTTCTAACTCCGTTGCAGATTGAACTCACATTACCATAGTGAATACAAGATATATTGCCATGTTCATTGAAAAACGGTTTCACTTTTGGACTGAACGGTCGTCCTAATTTGAGTAAGAAGAACAATACATTGTAACGTTGTAGAGGAAATGCTGCGATATATTTATGGTATACATACACTAACGAGTCCAAGAAGAGTAATGGACATGTTAATTGTGACAAACTAACTAATCCCATGGATTTGCCGATACCACGAGAAAGGGAGCCAGCTGGTTTGCATTGTCTTTACATCAACGTGTGTTGAAAGAAAGGGCGTTAAACAGGTTTTACGGAACTTTTGGTTCCAGTGCAATGTACGCGTCGACATAAAACACGTTTTAATGGATGCTTCAGGTCTCTCCACCACAATGGCAACATCGAGTGCTCCATTTTCACTCCATCGCCACGGAGCACGATGCGGAGGAGCGTCCTCGCAATACTACTGCTCACCCTGCAAGGGTATCATGCACAGCCCAACACCACCATACCCTCGGCAGTTGTCACCACTGCACCTCCCACCATCACACCGCCTCCCACGACCACACAGCCTCCCACAGGTACCCCCGTGGTAACGCCCATCCCGACCACAACTCCTGTCCCATCGACTGCGTCACCCACGCCTACTCCAACAACTGCACCTCCGTCATCGCCACCACCGAAGACTACAACTACACCTCACCCCACAACCACGAAAAAAGCTTCTGCAACAATTGCGCCTACAACAACTACCACCACACGATCTCCAGATCCTACGACGACCACCCCGCCGCCACCGTCGACTACTGTCACTACACCCTCGCCCTCGTCCGATTCGTCGACAATGACTCCCACTCCACCTCCCCCATCGATGCCAGCAACCATCGCGTCCCCCGATGTCGTAATCATTGACCCCAGCGCCGGCGACGTCGTTATCCCAGAGGTAACGCCGTCCTTTCCCGGAACTGTGGACCAGCCTCGCGCGACGACTCCATCTCATGTGTCCACTGCCTCGACCGAATCGGGAGGGTCCAACACCGTCGGATGGATCATGACCGTTGCCGCGATCATTGTCGGGATCGGCCTTCTCCTCGGAGCCGTGTGGCTCGTGCGGCGCCGTCAAGAGGAAGAAGATGACTACGACGATTTCGACGACAGTTTTTCCGAGAAAGACGCGCAGTCGCATCCGAGCACGACCGACGACGACTCGCGTCCGGCGGCGAACGTTCCGGGAGCAGTCGAAGCATCCGCCGCGCAGGTCGAAATGGACTCGATGTTCTTTACGTGGCGATCGCCGAGCCGGAAAAGCCAGATGCCGGTCGTTACGGCGCTCATGCCCGCCTGCGAAGACGAAGATGATGTGGCACCGATTGTCGCGCGGTGTCCCAGCGACGAGTTGACACTGCAGAACGAAGTACCTGACATCTTTCTCACGGGAGAGTCCAGCTCCAGCTTTGCAAGCTACCAGTACACGCAACGCGGGAACCAGAGCACCGAGAGACGGCCAGCGCCTCACTTCGATGCTCGAACCAAGGACAGTGATCATGACTTGAGTTATAGTCGCAGCCCCCGCCAGTCTCACAGTGTCATGGAGAACGATGACAACGACTCGTATGCCGGCAACTACAACAACTCGATGTCGTTCAGATCCGCCGCGTCCTCGAACGCCAGCGGGCTCTACATGCAGTCCGAGTCAGACTACTCGCCGCGCTCGGTGCAAGACAGCAGCGCATCCGACCGCCTTTCGAATTACCAGTTGTAACTGTCAATGCCATGTTTATTTATTCCCCGTCGTGGATTGGTGGAAAAGTGTCATTTCGAGCAAAATAACGTTATTCAGTTTATCAACCAAATTTGCCAATTTTGGTAGTATCATTGGATGAATATGCTACGAAAAATGGCCGTTTTCCCAAGAAAAGTTTCTAAAATCGAAATCTTTCATTTTTTTAGATTATTGTGCGTCTGGATAATTTATGCCACAATTTCTTGAGAATCGGGTGTTTTATTATATAAAGAAATGGTCCAACTTGGTCCAACCTTTCTTTCATATGAGACGTTGGGAAAATTTTGCAGATTTGCCAAAATGGTGTACAATAATGTATAGCCGTATAGCCTAATTTTATGCGGCGGGAACTGCATCCTTTGTAAAAACTCAGTCGTCATCTATACTGTAGCATGAATCCTCTGTCAAGATAGATACTCATTCCGACAAGGATTCTGTTGGATACTCCTAAGTAGGAAGGATACAGTGAAAGGCATTGCACCTTAGTTTATGTTACCGTCACCATACCTACGAAAGACTTTCCCTATTGACGCAGTACGTCTTCATTCGACGTGTATATGTGAGCCCTTACGCACTTGCTCACGTGTAAACATAACTACAACGAGCAACGGCCTCCTTATGACGGATTCGAATTCCTATACATATTTAGCAAACCTGATTGGGAGTAACTGCCGAAATGTCTAAATGAATATGTCGAACTATTTGTGAACTATCGCTGCATTTGAATTTGTATGTAGACCATCAGATTCCATTCCGACATGAGTGTCGGAACAGACAGAATTGTATTAACCCTACCCCCAATGGATTTTGATTGGTCAAAATGGTGTAAGAGAAGTTAGGTAGTGACGATTCATTGGCCAAAATTAGTTCATACAAATACTAAGTGAGGTCGGAATATTGAGATAGACATCAGTCTTTTCCTAGTTCCAAAAGTCGGCGCCTTCGGCCGCGTCGGCGTTCCACATGAACGCGTTAGCGCCCCACTTAATGCTTCCTTGAGGTGGACACCCGCCATGCAAAGCGAGAAAGTCCACGTCTTGGTCCGGCGTCTGTGTGTAAAACAGACTCGCGCCAAAGGCGGTGGGCGCCACGTTTAGCCCTGACTTGCACTCGGCCATTCCGTTCGTAGTAGTACTAGTAGTAGTAGATCGAACGCTTTCTACTTTTTCGATTGAATCGGCAAAGGGAAACACGGTCCCGCCGCTGCCACGCTCCACTGCGTTCAGGTACACAAATAGTGTGACGAACCGGTTCGGAGTCATGTGATGCACATAACGTGGCAGGGTGTACGTCGTTGTGAATTCGCCATACATTTGGACTTCTTTTGCCCAAGTATCGGCGAGGGATTGGGCCAGCGCCGGCACTTGCTGCAGAAGAATGTGAATGCAATCGCGCCGACCCTGATATTCCACGAGAAAGTCAAACCTACACGAAGATGCAAGTATATATTAATTATATTCGTACTATTAATATTAATAGTATTCGATATGGATGAAATATATTGTGAATTCTATACTATTAATAGTACTACAATTCTGTCAATTCGTAAAACCATCTCACATTATTGGCTTCCCACAAAGCACAAAGGAAAAGAAAAAATAATGTAAAATAATGTAGCCAATCAACGACAAGAATTTTCAGATTGACCGATAGGAGCTATTTTTAATCGGTTTGGTCGGGGTGATTTGATTGGGATTGGGGTCCGGAAAATCGCATCAATAATAGCAATAATAGTATTAGTAGTACCATTGTTTGGACAGCAAGTCGGTCAATTGGGAAGTGGAATGGTGCTTGAAGAGCAGCGCAATGAGCTCGTATTGAAAGTACTGGTCGTACTTGGGGTACAACTTGCCATTTGGGCGTATAGTAGCTGGCACTTGGTCGCCCAGAACACTGATGCGCTCTTTTGCCCACCGAATCCACCGTAAAAAGTGGGATAAACCTACAAAGTCTCCCAATATGAGTTTTAAATTTGTGAGTACCCGACTGACTTCACTGTACCGTTCACTGAACGGGGCAACCCATGATAGGGTTGAATACGTGGCTCGTTTAAATGGCGTTCCCACACTCGAATGATATGGATCAAATACTCGGGTTTCGCTACGATATATTAAAAGTAAAGCCATAAATTGCTTGAATATTACCGTCGTGTTGGAGCAACTGACGCATGGGGTTGCCCCTGGGACGAGCAACTTTGTCCGCAAGCCAGCGTTCCCATTCCATTTCGTTGCGACTGGCAAAGAAATGCTTCGAAACGCCATCTTTCCAGAACAACTCGACCAACGCCAAGGCAAACTTGACGTTTTTAGCATTCGGATACAAAGCCTGGCCTGGCTTGAACCGTTGGGGGAGGTCGTTGCCGAGCAACGCGACATTCTTGGCAGCAACTGTCGTCCATTTCACAAAGTCGGCGTACTGGTACACTGGCGGCGCCTCAATGTTCTTGGACGCCATCGTGTCCAAGTGCTGGCGGTAGAACTCACCCGGACGGTACCGCACCAGCTGCAAGCGTTCAGCATATGACGCACTCGGCAGCCTCGCGACACCCGTCGCCCGGTGCTGGAATTGCCTAAAATCACGTTTCATAAGCTAAATTCACGTTTTAATCAACTAAAATCACGTTTCAACAGGCTAAAAACGCTCTTTACGTTTTAACCGGCTAAACTCACGTTTTAACCGGCTAAAATCATGTTGCAACTGGATAAAATCACGTTTCAACAGGCTAAAAAAACGTTTTTTTACCTGGAGAATGCCGTGTCTGGGAGAAACGCGGTAGAACTGGTGCGGATGTCCGACACTGTACCGTCCACTGACTCCCCCGTGGGCGACCGGCGCAGGAGCTTGCGGCCGTGCGCGATGATCTCGCCGGCTTCACCTTGATTGATGAAATTCGTCACGGAAAACACCCGCGGACTTAAGCTCTGGGTCGTGAGTGTCATGTTGTCGTGTAAAGTGTACGTAAAGTTGACTGCAATCCCAGGCCAGACCCACAGGTCAAAGTCCAGCAGGACATGGACGATGCGGTTGGCAGCTTCGACGTCGGAAGAAGTCGTGAGCGGGAGGCTGTACTGGGACGACAGGCGCACTCCGTTGTCCAGGCGGAGCGCAGGGATGCCTAATGCAAGGCCCGCGGTTCGAGCCAGAGCGTGCAAGCAGTCACCGTCGCCATCCCAGAGAAAGTGCAGGCTACATGAATGCTGTTGAGAAACGAATGAGGAGGGAGTATGATGATGATGTATGTACCCATGGTTAGCGCCATTGCGCATGACAAAGATGGACTGGTTCGATCGGAGAGTTCCCACAGGCAACTGCATCACGTCTAGGACAGGCACCCACGACGAACTCATGACCGTCGGCATTGTCCCAGTGCACTCGCGAGGCTCCAAGAAGAACTGATCATCCATCGCCACGATATCTGTCTCGTACTTGGAGAGTCTGTCGTAGTTCGGTGCGCTGGTCGCGTTGGCAAGGGTGAGATTCCCGCGAGAGTTACGAGGGGACTGCATTGCGTCACGGAAGAGTTGTTCCTGGACCGCTTGATGGGTTGGCGGATCTATTTCGCCAAGGGCATGCATGGCCACGGCGGCAACGACCATCGCGACAGAAAGTCCAACAAGAGAAAGGGAGGATGGAAGGAAGGACGCGGACAGAGCATCCTTCGCGCTGGTCTTCTCGGCCGTCGGCGGCGTTTCTGGTTCCGACTCTCCCGCCATCGTGTCAACGAAGAATGGAATGTGCTGGATATGTCATTATCTGAGTCAAGTTCAATGCTAAATATCTCACCTGACATTATGCCAAACTAAATACCCCACCTATGAGTATAATATGCTCTAGTATATTCCTAG
Source organism: Aphanomyces astaci (assembly GCF_000520075.1). Lineage (NCBI taxonomy): Eukaryota > Oomycota > Saprolegniomycetes > Saprolegniales > Verrucalvaceae > Aphanomyces > Aphanomyces astaci. The sequence goes on along the minus strand of NW_009798277.1, from coordinate 64,040 downwards.
CTTTTTCTGCGCGAGAGATTCTCCCATCTGGACCCCAGCCAAAAAGAAGAATTCACGAAAGGAGGAAAGTACAACTAAACATGAGCCAATACATTTTCGACATTGGATTAAACAAGTGATGGACCAATCAGTGTCCACCAAACAAACAAGATGACACTACCAATTTGGCAGTTACACCTCAAAATTCGAAGTGCTGTTGGTGCTATCGCTCGACGAGCGCGGCGAGTAGGCGGATTGGTCGGAGGACGCGACGGACGTGAACGACTGCGCGTCGTCGTCATCGTCGGCACACCAGTCGTTGTGATGGCACTTTACGGGACTGCGATTGGGAAAGGTAGTGCAACTACCGACGTTCGGCACTGGGGGTCTCTCGGTGTCTTGGTTCCCGCGTTGAGTGTACTGGTAGCTTACAATGCTGGAACTTTGCTCCCCCGTGTGAAAGTTGTTTGGTACGTCGTTGTGCAGCACCAACTCATCGCTGGGAGTCCGCATGACCATCATCGCTGCCGCATCGTCTTCGCAGGGGGGCATGAGTGAAGTGACGATCGGCGCCTGGATTTTCGGGCTCGGCGATCGCCACGTGAAGAACGTCGAGTCCTTTTCGACCTGCGCGGTGGATGCTCCGAAATCTCCCGGAAAGTTCGCTGCATATCGCGAGTCCTCGACGGTCATGCTCGGATGCGACTGCGCGCCTTTCTCGAAAAAACTGTCGTAGAAATCCTCATCATCTTCGTTGTCCTGTTGACGGCGCCGCACGAACCTCACGGCTCCAAGGAGAAGGCCGATCCCGACAAGGATTCCGGCGACGATCATGACCCATCCGACGGTGTTGGGCCCTCCCGATTCGGACGAGGCAGTGGACACATCAGATGGAGTCGTCGCGCGAAGCTGGTCCGACGTTACCTCTGGGATAACGGCGTCGTCGGTGTTGGGGTCAATGATAGTGACATCGGGGGACGCGATGGTTGCTGGCATCGATGGGGGAGGTGGAGTGGGGGTCATAGTCGACGAGTCGGACGAGGACGAGGGTGTAGTGACAGTAGTCGACGGTGGTGGCGGGGTGGTCGTCGTAGGATCTGGAGGTACCGTGGTGGTTGTTGAAGGCTCATTCGTCGCAGGAGGTGGAGTTGTAGTCTGCGGCGGTGGTGATGATGGAGGTGCAGTTGTTGGAGGAGGCGTGGGTGACGAAGTCGATTGAGCAGGTGTTGTGGTCGGGATGGGCGTTTCCACGGGGGTCTCTGTGGGAGGCGGTGTGGTCGTGGTAGGTGCAGCATTGACGACTGCCGAGGGTGTGGTGGTGTTGGGCTGTGCATGGTACCCTTGCAGCGTAAGCAGTAGTATCGCGAGGACGCTTCTCCGCATCGTGCCGCCGTCCAGTGAAAGTGGAGGAATCAATGATGGTACGAGTGATTTTATAAATGGGAAAATTCCAATAAAAGGAGGATCCAAGGAGACATTTCAGTGCACCCACTGGGGATGCGAGAAAGTGTAGATAACTGATGTGCCGAGTCTTTTTGATTTTCTTTTGTGAATTCCTCCAAGTATTTATCCAAATTATAGCGATTTGGTGGACATACGTAACCTGAAAGAGGCACGTGACACAATAGATTTAGACAGTATACGATGACGTAATAATTCCAAAATTTGCCTTGAAGTCGAGTGATGTTGCGAAGTTTATACTTGAAGTAAGTATGGAGTAGGATTGTGCCAGTCAACCGTACCACGTGGCAATCATCAGCAGCTGGGTCAATCTCACACCAAAACAAAGTCAAGTTCCAACAAGTTCTTCTGTCCATGAATTAAGTGCTCGATGCAAAGAGGTATACGTTATTCAAGATAATAGTATGCGTCCTAAATTGATGTTAAATTTAGATCAAACTTGCTTGGTTTTTCTTACAGCTGTTAATTTAGTCATTGGAAATGCACCGAAACCCAATATAATTGACATGAGGTAGTTCCTCATTAATTCAACTACAATCTCCAAGTTTCAGCGGTCGAAAATATTGTACGAGCGGGGGGCGCCTTCCTCAAATGCGTCTTAAATTGATTGTTTACGTACTGTGCAATATACCGATGAATATGATCAATAATCCGACATCACTTAGAATTTGTATAAAATAATTTTGGCCAATGAATCGTCTCAATTATCTATTTCTACCTATCATATTGTAGTAGTATCTTATTCTTCACCATTTTGACCAATCAAAGTCATTTAGGGTTAGGGCTAGCTCAATTCTGTCGGTTCCGACACATTTCGACGAACCTTGCTGGAATGGAATCTGAAATATCCTGGTCTCACATACAAATTCAAATGCAGTGATAGTTCACCAAATAGTTCGACATATTCAGACATTTCGGCAGTTACTCCTAATCAGGTTTGCTAAATATAGGAATGCGATATCCGTCATAAGGAGGCCGTTGCTCGTTGTAGTTATGTTTACACGTGAGCAAGTGGCATTGCACCTTAGTTTATGTTACTGTACCGTCACCATACCTACGAAAGACTTTCCCTATTGACGCAGTACGTCTTCATTCTACGTGTATATGTGAGCCCTTACGCTTTCACTGTACCCTTCCTACTTAGGAGTATCCAACAGAATCGTTGTCGGAATGAGTATCTTGTCGGAATATTCATGCTATCGATCAACAAAAGTAATTCGATACAAATTGCAAGATATATATTATTCCAAATAATCACCCAGACCCAGAAGTTGATCACCTCGCCACCATCCTCATGTTCGACATCAAGGTGCTCAAGTTGAGAGCATAGTTCGCCCATATCCGGCCAGTTTAACTATCTTCTGCTCTATATCTGTTTCTACTACACCATTTTTCGTTTAAGTTCAGGTTATTTCCGGTATATTTCGGTCGACGCACAACTGATTCACGCCATATGCGTTATGTTCGCCGAACATTCGATATATTTCGTCCAGACCCTACTTCCTTTCATTATATTTCGACTAATGTCCGGTATATGTCACCCCCTAGGCGGTATATTTCACACGTTGTTCAATATATTTCAAATGATGTTCCATCTATTTCGATAAATCGACGCAGTACTCGACGGAACGAAGTAGCCAATGAAATTTTCGAAAAAAAATAAACTTTCGATCAATCTGCATTTCACAAAGAGTTCAACGTTGTATCGGACAGGAGTCACACTGAGTATATTTAGTTCAAATACAATGACGTTCGACGATTTCAGGTGGATTTGATGTCGTTCGTCGAATCTACCGAAAATACCAAATTTAGCTCGAAAGCACAATATCTATGATTTACTACGTAGACAAGTATCCACCACCTGCGATTTACTCCGGAGTACTTGATTTGATTCGAAAATCGAAATATATGGAACATCATTTGAAATATATTGAACAACGTGTGAAATATACCGCCTGGGGGGTGACATATACCGGACATTAGTCGAAATATAATGAGTCGAAGTAGGGTCTGGACGAAATATATCGAATGTTAGGCGAACATAACGCACATGGCGTGAATCAGATGTGCATCGGACGAAATATACCGGAAATATCCTGAACTTATATTGTTAACAGTAAACGAAAAATGGTGTAGTTGGTGTAAATCCACACTCAACCACCTCGTGTTCAGCCAAAACCACTTCTGGCAGCATTCCATGAGCAGCCAGAGCAGCCTTCTTCACGTCATGCAAAGCTTCATACGACATGGTGTTGTTGGAAGATACGCATGTCAGTAGGTGCTGCAGCACCCCGCTCCAATTCTCGTTCGACAGGTTGGATTCCTGTTGTGATGCATTTCAAAGTGAATCTCCGGATATGGGTGAATATATCCTGGCGCCCGGATACCTCGTTTTTGCTTGAAACTGTCCATTTGATATGAATAATTGTATTCAATTCAGTTTCATATGTGACCCGCGTGATTGGTTGAATTTTGGTGCGAAAGCAATTCATTGGGTTTCGCCTGCTCTTACTGAACACCTGGATATATCTTGGTCGAAATATTCGCAATTCTTCACGTTCATTTCTTATACTGGCTGAATCGTGCACTTATTCACGGACAGAGGTAGTAGTTGCGATTTGGTGGACGTAACCTGAAAGAGCTCGTCAAGATCTGTCACATACAACTAAACACAATTGAATTAGACAGTACACGATGACGTAATAATTTCGCAAGTACAGTAGCAAAATTTGCATTGACAGTGATGTTGCGACGTTATATTTGAAGTAAGTATGGATTAGGGTAGTGACACTCAACCGTACCACGTGGCAATTATCAGCAGCTGGGTCAAACTCAAACCAAAATACAGTAAAGGCAAATTCCAGGCCAAGTAATTTCTTTGAAGTGCAACTGACCATTTTTACTAACATGAAATTCTATCAATAGTTCTCATTCCGTCCAGAGGTCACATCAAAAACATTTTAAAAATATACTACACTCACTTTCCATTTCAAAAGGGAAATCTCTGTCAGAATATTTTTTGACATAAAATTGCTGTGGCATTATTGGCATGAGTGGTTCTGTTTTGTCAATAATACAGCTCGAACGATTTAATTGGATGAAATACATCGGCACGTCACGTTATAATAACGTTACACGTTTTCCATTTTAGACATCAAAATACTACTAACATTAGTATTGACTGTGAAGTAATAAAGTGGTGTTGCTTTGCCATAAAACGAAAGATCTGAATAATAACGGGGATACTTAAATCAAGATAAATAAATAATTCCCAAATATACCTGGTATCCCACAAGTGGCTCACAACGCCCCGAGAGCGTTTTGAGCACAACGGAAGCACCAGGTTTGCGCGCAAGCGCAGCGTTCACTCCTATCCTGACAATCCCACTATCATGGAACACCCCATCACGGCCACGCCACGCACCGGCCGCACCCAGGTCATCGCGCATCTCCAATTCTTCCCACGAGACCACCTTGTAATGGACGACGAGCTCAGCCGATGGGAATATCACCGAAGCCACATGGATAGTATCACCGCGTTGCTGTAGTTCCCTCTCTATCCTACCGTCACTGGGGGCCTTACTAATCGATCCTCCATCAACATATTCACATCAAGGCTACCAACACCCCGCAGGGACCAATTGCACTGAGAACACGCTACCCCTGGACCAGTCAATTCGAGCACCGGTGCCCCACTTGGGTAAAAGATCAGGGGCCACCCAAAGTTGCATCCACACCCAAGGTCGCACCCACACCCAAGGTTACACCCACTCCCATATCCGGCCCGTATCACGCTGCCAAGTTTTGCACGTTTCTATGCACCACCCGCAGACCATCACCTCCTACCGTACTTTACGACTCAATGTTGAGTGTGATAAAGTGGTGGCAATAATGATATGACAGGCTATATTCTCGAGCACGTATCAGTCAGAATTGCCTTGATGACTTCAATTCCGCCACGAATACAAAGGACACACATGAGGAGCATTTTGAATACTTCAGTTGATTTCAAATCACTTCTATCCAGCACACAGCACAAATCACCCAAATTCACGTGGAAATAATGATATGACACATGACCAAAAATCCATGTTTAGTGATTAATTTTGCGCCCCTTGCTCGCCAAAACTAATTCACAGCGCTTAGGCATGCCATCGACAAGTTTTTCGAGCAACGAGATGTCAATCTCATCCCAAACTTGGCGAACACAGGCGATCAGCTCAGCCTTGGTCGAAAACTTGTGTCTTCCATTGTCGTAAACCTTTCGGGACATGATGCCCCAAAGGTTTTCGATTGGGTTGAGGTCCGGGGACTTGGCAGGCCACGGAATCACGTCGACAGCCACTTCTGGCTCCTTGAACCACTCAGACACCGATCCAGCCGTGTGGATAGAAGCGTTGTCTTGTTGAAAACGGTACTCGTTGAGATGCTTCC
>NW_009798277.1:54289-58066 GCF_000520075.1 Aphanomyces astaci | reverse complement strand
TTGAACCATTCAGACACCGATCCAGCCATGTGGATGGAAGCGTTGTCTTGTTGAAAACGGTTCTCGTTGAGATGCTTCCAGTGGGCGTATGGCAGCATGTAGTTGGAAAGTGTCCCAATATACGCCTCCGAATTCTGTTTACCTTCCAGAAAGGCCAGCTCGGTCTTGCCACGCCTGCTAAAGCCGCCCCAGACCATGACGCCGCCACCACCATTCTGACGCTTCGAAAAGTGCTCACGGCGTCGGGTCAGATCGGCCCAGTAGTAGTTGAACCCGTCTGGCCCGTCCAGATTCCACTTCTTCTCGTCGGACCAAACGATGTCGCCAAATTTGGGGCCCCAGTGACGTGCCTCGGCAGACCACTTCACACGCGCCTTCTCGTGAGCCCGTGTCATCATTGGCGCGGCAAGTCGCTTCTTGTACTCGAGCTTTCCGCTCTTGTTGAGCAGCTGGCACACACGCCGGCGTCCCACGGGCAAGGAATGTCGTTCCACCAGCTCGGCCGCCGTGTACTTGCCCGTGCGGGCAGCACGAATGAGACGCCGGTGCATGGCATTGCTCACATTGGACGGTCGTCCTGTCGACTTCGCTGTCCCGTACGCTGTCGGATCGCTCAGAAATGCTTGCACACACCCACGTGAGCGCCCAAGCTCCTTGGATATGTAGTTGGCCGAGTGGTCTTCTCGGTGGAGCACGAGGACCTCGATCTTCTCGTCGTCCGACAGAGGTTGACCTCTGGGCATGATGTTGTCGTCTATGGGCCAGTCATGGTTGATGCAATGTTGTAGGTGGCAGCACATGTTGTTCAAATCCATTTTACCTTAGTTTCGCGTGTGCTGTGTGCTTCCAATTGAGTTTTGACTGAGAGTGTCATATCTTTATTTCCCGCGGCATTTCAATCTCCCGCCAATATCTCGAGTCCTCCACCACTGACGACCAAACCATGGTTGTCACTGGGCATCTGCCATGTTTTGTGATGATTGGCTAGCTTTTTGCTTCGTTTTGACCAACCACAGAAGAGGAACCGATGAAATCGTGCATTGTCATAACATTATTGCCACCACTTTACTCCGTTGCGCATCGCTAGTTTCTGTTCCGACATTTTTAACTTTGATTGGCAATTCAAATGCGTTGTGGGGAGTATGTGTTTTCGCGATGTGTATGCGTTTTGAATCGAGTAAAACCGAATCGGACGAAATGGAGCCTGAATATGGGAGGAGTCCCGGTATTGCAAATGGCATGCTTGCGCAGCGTGGGTCAATCACCAATGGAGCAAATCACAATTTTAGAGGTTGCCAAACCGTGTACCACCCTCAACATTGAGTCGTAAAATACTGTAGCATCATTCCTTCCACCGCCATACACTGCTGCCTCAGGTTGTTTCCTGTTCACGTCACCAGACGAACCACGACGTCCTAGAAAGCCATCCAAATCGACGCTACCGTCATGCCCACCGCCTGGGCCAACAATGACACCAATTCCATTCGTTCAGTCCAACCTGGGTATTACAGCTTCGCAGCCACGCAGAGCCACATCGTCCGAGTTTCTCTTCGCCTACCCAAAGGATGTGTCAAACCAGCACCCCACTGCTGCGTCAACAAACCCAACCTGCAAGAACAAACACACCAGGATTGAAGTGCCCTCTCAACACCAGCCCACATAAGGCGCAATACCAACAGCGCCGGTACTGACACGACGCAAGAAATTTCGGTTCCAAATTCGGCATTGGGTCATCCCCCAGCCGTACACGGTCAAGACTGCCATTCTCTATCCGGCTCCGTTGGCCATCAAAGTTGCTCAACATCCATTGACAATGAACCGCCCAAAACGGCAATCTGCGTCCAAATGTGTCGCCTCCTTCCCCAAGATCTCCGTCCCACGGCTACCTCACTTGTACGCCAGTCTTGACAGGCAAAACCTCGTACGGATTGCGCACATGCCCCATCGAATTGGGCTTTCTACTCTTCCAGAACACCTGAAACACTGGTCGACCTCCGCAGAAACCAATCATTGGGCTCACTCGTCACTAGTGCCCGTGCTAGCGGACGTACCACAGCAACCGCCAACAAATACTCCGCAGTGGACGGCTCACCCCGCCCCCGTTACGTCCGCTAGATGACAACCATCTAGTACGCGGCCGAGGCCATTAAGTGCCCGCTGAGTGATTGTAACTTTACAGCGTAATATCAATATCAATATTAATATTAAATCAAGATAAAGAAAATGGCTAAAGCTGTTGTACATCAATAAATATTGCAAGTAACTCGAACATTGCAAAGCAATCTCCTCGCTGACGAGAGGCTGCGCACATCGTGCCTAGGTACCCGACTTCGCATAATCTACTGCATACAGTCAACAAAGGAGTGGTTCGCCTACCGAACTATGTTGACATGCAACTGTTTTTTTAACCAATAATTTTTTTGTGATTTGAAGGCATGTGATTGGGTAGCGATAATATTTTCCCGCCGGAATCATTGACAAATTGATGACAGTGAACTCAACCCTTCGCGGCCCAAAACGCGCCTACCCAGTGGCCATCAGGCTTGAGGCCATTGCACTGCTGGAGACTATGTCGGACTACAAGGTGTCGGCTCAACTGGGAATTCCTCGACGAACCATACACTCCTGGGCCGACCAGCGAGACGATATCCTGGCGTACACCGGGAACAAAAAACGAATGAAACTCAGCCCTGGTGGCCGCTCCGAGTCCTTTCCTGACCCAACAGGACTCGTCGAGTTCATAGCCGAGATGCGTGCTCGTGAACGTGCATTGACCACAACTCATATTATCAACTGGATCAAACGCTTCCAACCTGACTGGCTGCGACTGTTCCTTGCCTATAAGGAGCCCGGTATGGCATACCAAAGCCTCCTTCGTCTGATCCAACTCTTCTGCAATCGTCATGGGTACTCTCGGCAACGCGCTGGCCACACCAAGAAGTCCCGTGCTGCACTGACCGAGGTCCGCGACGAGTTTGCGGAGGAGTTTCACCGCGCCTACAGCGCCTTCGATGCTGACGCTGTCTACAACGTGGATGAGACGGATTTTCACTATGACATGCCACCGAGGTACATTTGGTCAATCAGGGGTGGCGATGCCAAAGTGTCGTCGGGTGAGAAGCATTCTCTTCGCATGAGGTGTGGCGCTTACCGTTCGTGCCGATGGGACCAAGATGCCTCTGCTGTTCGTCGTTCGGGGCCAACCCGGCGGTCGGATCGCAACCAACGAGCTGCCAACGTATCCCGCTGGCCATGTCTACGCAGTACAACCCAAGGCGTGGATGGACAATGACGTGTGGCGACAGTACCTTCGTGACTTGCTACTGACCTGCATCGAAGCGCTGTCGGTCATCTTGGTGGACAACTTTGAGTCGCATGTATCTGACGAGTCCTATGACATTGTTCAAGACGAGCTGAGCAGTCTCCTCGTACCGATGCCTCCGAATGCGACATCTGTGTGTCAGCCGCTGGATGTCGGTGTGATGGCGCCGTTCAAGAGGCTCCTACGGGACGAGTGGTTGGCTGAGGAGATCATCAACGGCGACGATGGGGATGAGTTTGACTCACCCTGTGCTGCGCAGAAACGTCTCGCAATGATCAAAAAGGCAATTTCGGCGTGGGAGAAGGTCAGCGAAGACGTCATTCGCCGGAGCTTTGCCAAAGCGATTCCTCGCACTTGAGCACACTGCCGTAGCCACTCCTTGCTTTATATTAATTGTGTGAAATATGTAGTTTTTCTACTTTTAAATAAACGGGAAAAGTGTGACACTGACCGGG
>NW_009798277.1:7713-51367 GCF_000520075.1 Aphanomyces astaci | reverse complement strand
CGAGTCCTTTCCTGACCCAACAGGACTCGTCGAGTTCATAGCCGAGATGCGTGCTCGTGAACGTGCATTGACCACAACTCATATTATCAACTGGATCAAACGCTTCCAACCTGACTGGCTGCGACTGTTCCTTGCCTATAAGGAGCCCGGTATGGCATACCAAAGCCTCCTTCGTCTGATCCAACTCTTCTGCAATCGTCATGGGTACTCTCGGCAACGCGCTGGCCACACCAAGAAGTCCCGTGCTGCACTGACCGAGGTCCGCGACGAGTTTGCGGAGGAGTTTCACCGCGCCTACAGCGCCTTCGATGCTGACGCTGTCTACAACGTGGATGAGACGGATTTTCACTATGACATGCCACCGAGGTACATTTGGTCAATCAGGGGTGGCGATGCCAAAGTGTCGTCGGGTGAGAAGCATTCTCTTCGCATGAGTGTGGCGCTTACCGTTCGTGCCGATGGGACCAAGATGCCTCTGCTGTTCGTCGTTCGGGGCCAACCCGGCGGTCGGATCGCAACCAACGAGCTGCCAACGTATCCCGCTGGCCATGTCTACGCAGTACAACCCAAGGCGTGGATGGACAATGACGTGTGGCGACAGTACCTTCGTGACTTGCTACTGACCTGCATCGAAGCGCTGTCGGTCATCTTGGTGGACAACTTTGAGTCGCATGTATCTGACGAGTCCTATGACATTGTTCAAGACGAGCTGAGCAGTCTCCTCGTACCGATGCCTCCGAATGCGACATCTGTGTGTCAGCCGCTGGATGTCGGTGTGATGGCGCCGTTCAAGAGGCTCCTACGGGACGAGTGGTTGGCTGAGGAGATCATCGACGGCGACGATGGGGATGAGTTTGACTCACCCTGTGCTGCGCAGAAACGTCTCGCAATGATCAAAAAGGCAATTTCGGCGTGGGAGAAGGTCAGCGAAGACGTCATTCGCCGGAGCTTTGCCAAAGCGATTCCTCGCACTTGAGCACACTGCCGTAGCCACTCCTTGCTTTATATTAATTGTGTGAAATATGTAGTTTTTCTACTTTTAAATAAACGGGAAAAGTGTGACACTGACCGGGGCTTGAACACGGCCCCCTTCCCCAATCGATATGGATGCCGTCGAACTAACCTTTGCGCCACCGCGTCAAACGCTATCTTTAACGTAGGTTCAACTTATTGCTTGAATTAAATTACATCGCTTTGCAAGAATTGATGTCCTGTGTAAGCGAATGCCGATTTGGAGCACAAGTACTCGGTATGGGCTCCCATCTTTCATAACCTGTCGAAATTTAAATAACACATTCAATATTGGCTAAAACGATTCTCGTAGTTCGAAGTTTGGCTGCCAATCATTTACCGTTATTGTCCGATTCCTCGAAGAAAACAGTAGGCGAACCACTCCTTCGTTGACTGTAACTCCGATATATGAAGTACTGTAAATCAATCAGGCTGGAGGAACAGTTTGTACGTCAGTAACTTGGCGGGTCGGACTTGTTGTATTATTTCACCATTAGGTACTTGGTGTTCTCTGCTTGCAGATCTTGCATCCAAGCATAGAACGATAGCAGCTGGTCATTAACTGAAATGTGTAAAACAGTTCCACTGTTGTTTTTCTCAGAAAACATTGGAATTTGCGTGTTTATATGGGACTTAGTATCCCCTGACCACCTCACCTGTTACTCCGGATTACTAGGGGTTACGTGCATCTCAGTGGTTAACCATAGCTAACCACAAGTGATGCAGATTTCGCATCGTATGTGCTCATCGGGGGTAGGACCCAGTCCTAGGTTACAGGTCTATGGGCTAAAAATTCTATCTGGATGTGAGAATTCCCTCGTCAAAACAACAGTGGAACTGTTATAACGAGTGTATCCTAACGCAAAATTTTCGACCTGCCACGTCTCGCAAAATCGCACTTCCTACTAGTACTTCGGATTTGGTAGATAAATTTGACGAAATGAGCTACCCTCAACTTCAAGCCAAAGTAATGTAGCACCGTTTCCCTTTACCCTTTAAACCTCGTTTTGCCACAAATCCTATCTACGTATGAGCGAGATCAAGGTTCATCAACTAAACCCCGAAACCCCGAATCTGTCGTCCGATACGTAACCGAAGCGATTGACGCGCATTTGTTGGCGAAGCCGAAGCTCGACACTAAGGAAGACTTTGTTGATTACGTAGTGAGCCTGTAATTAAGCCGTTTTCCAATCAAAATCATGGAGAGTGTTTGCAAGGTTGGTGGGGACTATGGAGCATCAGCAGAAGATGATCCAACAACCGCTGGATGCTCAAGCCCAAACACAAGCGCAAGTGTTAGCCAATCAGCAAGCGCAACAGGAGAATGAACTGAAGGAGCAGCAGGACATGCAAGCAGCGGTACTTCAACACGTGTCTAGTAATGGCGATCAGGGTAGCAGCCAATCACATGACACCGAAAGAAGTGGCCAGGGACTCACAATACCAGCGAAACCTTGAATTTGACAACCTGTGGGATGTGGTGCACTTGGATGAGAAAATGCTCAATGCCGACAAGGATCATCAGAAGGTGTACCTGGTCCCCGGCGAGGCCCCGCCATGGCGTGCATGGAAGAGCAAACGATTCATCCCCAAGGTGATGTTCTTGGCCGCAGTCGCTCGTCCGCGCTTCGATACAGACCGCGGTGTTGTCTTCAATGGCAAGATCGGCATGTGGACGTTCTCTCGCCTACTTCCAGCTGCCCGCAACTCACGCAACCGACCAGCTGGGACAATCCTCACAAGATTGGTCAACGTTGACACCGCTGTGTACTGCAAATACGTGTTGAACAAGGTCGTAGCTGCCATCAAAGTGTCATTCCCAAGTGTGAACAAGGTGACCTTCCAGGCAGTGATGAGTTTGATCCTCGAGCACTCCGGCGGCAATGGTTATGTGTTGCCTCCACTGAAGGAGGCGGCCTTGAGACGCTCCGGTCTCCTGATGTCCAATGATTCGTGACCTGTGTCGCTGCTTTTATAGGCTACCGTATTCTGGCGGGACTTGTACCCCCAAAAATGTAGGCAAAATCTGATCCAAATAGGTACAGCCCCGTGCGGAAAGTCAAATGCTTTCAAATCGTAAAAGATGCTAGGATTCGCTAATACGTGTGACCTCGTTTGAATTTGATTGGTTGATCAAGCCGCGACTTTGTTGTCGTCACTTTTGAAACGACCATGCCGTCGCCTTCCCCTTCAAAGGGTAAAATGCGGTATTATTCTGCCAAGATGTTGTCGGTGGTCATGGAGCACACAAAGGCGCGTGCAGTGCCTACCCAACTGCCAAACGTCATGGTATCCAGCCTGGCCAGCTGAACCGATGGTTCCAACATTCGCCCCAACTCAAGCAAGCGGTTTCCAAGCGTCCAAGCAAACTCACGGAAAGCGATGGCCCTGAGGTTGCTGACCCCGCGCTGGAAGCTGCAGTGCTGGAGTACTGTGGAACGTTGCGCGACAGCGACATTGCTGTCAGCACGAACATGCTCATTGTGAAGGCGTTGAGCATTGACCCAACGTTCTGCGGTGGTATGCGCAAGCGCTTGTTCACTGGGTATACAAGCTCATGGAGCGCCACACTCTGTGTATGCGGCGCCCAACACGTCAAGGCCAAAAGAAGTCGAACCATCTCATTCAGGTAATGAACGATTTTGTTGGAAACTTAAGTGGTCGTTTCCTGCCCTTTGGGACATTGGAAGACGTTCCAATGGACCGAGTTGTCAACATGGACGAGACCCCAGAGTACTTTGAGCCCAAGGTGCACACGACCATCTCGCAGAAAGGTGCAACGACGGTTTCCGCGCGCGTCTGCTCCACACACAATCGTGTGTCCGTGTGTCTGGTGGTCACGGCCACCGGAACGAAGTTGCCGCCATACGTCGTGTTCAAAGGGGTCCCCGGTGCTCGCATTGATGCTTCGTTGGAGAAGTTTTTGCCCGCCAACGTCTTCGCGTGTTGCCAGAAAAACGCCTGGCCTGACGACCCGACCACCGAGGTATGGATGAAGAAATTCTGGCAACCTTTTGGTGGTGAAGGTGGCCCAAGCCTACTGCTGCTAGACGACTACAAGTGCCGCAAGCAACCGAAGTTTACTCATGAGGTTGCAAAACTCGGAAGCGAATTGTAAATTATTCCAGGTATGCATTTATACATATTTACCCATTTACGAAACAAGATCAACACTCCGATAGTGAAGTTCATACTTTATTTTGAAAGAGAATGATGGTTACGAAACAAACACGAAACAACTTATCCGGAACGATTAGGAGCTAGCTTAGGCCAGGGCCGGGAACCAGGCCCGTTCGCCCGCGCAGCGACTCAATATCACAGCAATGATCTATATAATCCTTGGGAGCACCGGAGGCCGGGAGCGAAGCGAACCAGGCCGAGGAGCCCCCCTTATTTACCGGTTAATTAACCGGATGTTTCGTAAGTCCTTGGTATTTCCGTATATTTCTCGCTCTGAGTATTTTACATTTCTTGCTCTGAATATTTTACACATATATATATTTTAGGCGGGTACACATGAGTCCTGCAGCCCTTGGATATCGGAATCAACAAACCGTAAGACAAAATTCGCCACGAATACATGACGTGGGCTGCGGCGAACATGCTTGGTCACGATGTTGTCAGTCGTGAATTAATTTTGCGCTGGATTAACCACGCGTGGTCAGAAATCACTTCGGAAACAAATTGCAATGCGTGGCGCAAATGCGGATTTGGCATTGTAGTTTAGATGCAACACTTATTTGCACTAACTTCCGATGCTTGTATGGTACTCTTGAATGTGTTCGAACAGAACTGCCTTAACTATGCTGATATTTCGTCTGAACGCACTCGCTGCGCTCGACGGGATGACACATGCAGGTCCTCCACAACCAATGCAATCCAATGCAATCTTGTTCTTTAGCACGTCGTTGCGATTTAGCAGAGGCAGGGGGAGGTAGCCAACATGGCAGCCTTCCTCGGTGGCCATCAGACGATAAACCTTCATAACCTCCTCGAGGTTTTCACGGTCACCTTGTACAGCAAGTCGAAACACAACGAGATCGTCGACAGTCAAGCTGTCGCCGCATATCTCATGGCAGGTTCACGAGCGCGTTCCCTCACCACTCGAGACACCAACAATATCGACAGCCTTCAGATCCATCCGTCGCCGAGAAATGAAACATGATTGTGTATAGTTAATTGGATGATTATCAACCAATAGCCCATGTATAGGTACAACTCCATGAGCAAAGCCCAGAATCTTCCAAACAGGACTTGAAGAAAGAAATAGGTACAACTCCGATGGTAAAAGTCGGGGGTACAAGCCCCGCCGGAATACGGTAGGTATTTTTGACCAATCGAAAAATTGTACTTCCTCTGTTCCAGGTTACTACCGACATTTCAAAATTCGCATGTTCCAAGTTACTGGCGACAATTGCATTTCATTGGCTGTAATTCAATTTCTATCAACATCGAACATTTATGACATTTCATTGGCTTACAATTGCTTTAAGCGCTGATTATAAACCAATCTTTAGCGAAAATTCATGCAATTCCCTTTCAAACAAAGTATCATTCGCCCAAATTGAGTGAGGGCTCGATTGTCAGTGTCAATTCAAAGTAAATGTCGGCAGTAACCACAGAGGAAGTATTCCTTAATCAGCCAATAATGTGTATTTATCCGCAGTGATGTGGAAAAAGTGTGTTTTTCGAATCGTATAAGTAATGTGGAGCAGGGGAGGTAGAGTCAAATGTTCGTGCACACAAGAATTAGGGAATCACAGGTAGAAATAGGGGACACACCTTGTATCAAAACACAAAGGAATTGACCTAGCGTTACAGTAGCGAGCGACGACAGAGCATCCGCCCACAAAATTGCGTGCACCGCAGCGCAGCGGAGGTCGTGTGTATACTTTCGTGCAGGCGGTACCTTGCCGAGGAGTGAGCCTCAATCGTGCACTTCACTGAATGTCCAATCGATTCCTCTCGTCGGGAAAAGCGGTAGGTAGGGCGCAGGCCGTGCCGCTCCCAGACGAGGCCTGTGGGGACCAAATTACCTTATATAGTATTTGTAACGTTACAGTTTCATATGATTCCCCATTTTCTACCTGTGATTCCCTAATTCTTGTGTGCAGAGTTTCTGTACTCAGGGGAAGTGTAGGAAAATGAAGTATTTATAGTTCAAATTCGGATGAGCTTCTCAATGCATGGCTTCAGCACTTGCCGTAGGTAGAATTTCCACACAGCTCTGTTCATCCAGGCTTTCTTCTGCCATGCATAGTAGTGCCCCTATGGATAGTCTTCAAACTCGTTCGATACAATGTCCCCGCCAGGCTCTCCGCGAACGATGAACAGCATAGGTAGCTTTAAACCATCGCCCCGTACCGCAGGCCTCCTAAAATTGTCGCTTACGACAAAGTAAACAAATTGGCTTATTTTGTCGTCCTCGCCAGTGTTAGTTTGTCGTCTTACACAAAAAGGCGGTTAAGGAGCCAAAAAGTCCATTTTAAACTTCCAAAAGGGATCGTCGTGAAGTATATTATACCGGCATCGCCTCTTTCTACTTGGCCTGGAAGACACCTTCCAGGGACAGATACATCATATCCGTGCGATTCCCATCCATCTCCCATTTGAGGATGGAGATGTTGCTCTCGACAGCGACGGTATTGACCAAGCAAGTGGCCAGGAGTCGCACAAATGGTTGCACTTCCCAGGACAGACGCCCCAGGCGTCATCGTGTTCTCGTCATGCGAGTCAATGGCTGTACGCCGAATCTCGTCGTCGTGATAACACTTGAGCACCGAGTGCCGAGTGGTCCGCCTAGAGCTGGTGGATCTACTCATCTGGTGCGGCGCCAGCACGTCGCGCACCCACACGCAGTGAAGCACCGGTGGCGCGTCCGTTTGCAGCGGTTTGTTGGCGTCATCACGCTCGGCCTGGATGCTCATCAAGCCCCTGATCACCGTGATGGTGTACTTGACAATTTCGCGGGTAACGACGGCTTGCTCGTCCGGGATCAGGTCGTTGTAGCACTTCGTGGTGAATGAACGATCGAGTCGACCGGGATGCGCATGGACTTAAACGACTCGTGCTTCTCGTGGTCAGACTCGCCCTGGTCCACGATTGTGAGGTTGAGCATGGCCGTTAGCGTGCGTTGACGTGCGATTCCTGCTTCGCGATGTGCAAGGACCTGGCGTAGGAAGATCGCGAAGGGCCGGTGAACTTGATTCACGTGCCGTCTGCTACGCACTCGGCGGCCTGCTTGACGACTAGGTCGATTTGGTGCTGTGCGCACCAGATCTTGAGAACTGGGTTATCGTCAGTCGCTACCATGTGCGTAACATCCTGAAAGTGTGTGTTGGCCTTTGTCTTGGGCGGCATAAGGTCGCTTGTGCTGTGTAAGGCCCATGGAATCGCGTCCTCAAGGCGGATCAGTGCTTCCTCTGCTGAATTGAAAAATCCTTAATTTGTCGTCCCTCCCAAACTTAATTTGTCGCTTTCTTGCACAATTTATAGCAAAACGACAAATTTAGGAGGCCTGCCGTACCGGGAGGAGTCAGGCGGTAGGAATGTCGTTCAGCGTTGGCCATGTTGCTACCGCCATCACGAACGGCCCATATTGTGTTCGGACACATATCATAGTATAGCACATGTCGGTCTCGTCAGCATTGTACAGAACGTCCATGTTGATTTCGCGGTGGTCTTCATGAAACTATTTCCCAAATGCATCACGGGTAACCCAAAGCACTTCTTAGATTTTCTTTTGACGGCAGATCCGTTGTCTCGAGAACCCATGGAGCACTGTAAAGTGCTGCAGCAGTCGAAGCAGTGACTTGTACCCGGTTTGACGAGTGCTCATGTACGTTTTAATCCACTCCATGTGGTCCTCGCGCAGGTACTGCAGCATGTGGGCAGACGTCACAGCCATATCTTGACGATTAATTGAAAACTTATTACGAGGCAAAGTTTTCACGTTTTTATTCAACGTGGTTCCCTGTACCTCAAGGCCGAGATTACTTCGCAGAGTCATGACACAAGCACTAAAGCTCATCCTGGCGTACGGCGAACGCAATTGCACATCGCGCAATGGTATTCTTGGAGCGGTCTGAAAGAAGACGAGAAGCTCATGTCGCGACGTGTGACTTGTGCGCGATACACGACAAGCAGCGCCAAGGCGAATGGGAAAATGATTCCGATTGAATCACATAAGAAATGTTGGCATACAGTACAATATCGAAGGACTGGATCATAGTTGTCGGTCTCGAGCGGAAAGATGCGATAATGACATGCGTTGACAAAACGTCCTAAGTACTGTGCAACAACATCGAACATCGATTCCCTCCAAGGAGCGAAAGAGTTCCTCGATGATTTCGTGCGAACTCGAAGTAACGAGTGTCCCTTAAAATCTCTCGTCGTCTGTATTGCTGACGTGTTTGATGGTTGTGAGTGTGTAAGGTCAGAATTTCTGACTGGAAATATATTTGGCTGAAATTTCCATTGAGTACACCGAAATGTCTCGCTGGATCATTTCATTGCATTACTGTATTCAAATCTTAACGTTAGTACTAGTAACGTTAGAGTAATTTTTCAAATGGGAATATTCCAATTAAATAATCCAGTGAAACATTTCGGTGACCCTTTGCAAAATCACTCTACAGTGCTAGCCAGGCAAACTCAGTCAGTGCAACCCTTGGTTAATTTGTATGTGGGAGCTGACTTATCAGTTTAAAAATTTAATTACCTTCACTACTTCAAGTTCAGCACAAGTGGTCCTGGTTGGCTAAACACGTCATGGATTTTGACCAATTACAGCGATGTAACCATTACTCACGGCTTGTCTCGTATTTCGACGAAAGTGCTCAAATTCAAATTTCGACAGCGGTAATCAACTCAGAAGGGGGGTTTATCTCGAAAACCCTCCAACCGACCAAAACAAACCAACAGACACCCAAAATTAGGTACGGACAATGCATTATACAGTACTTGGATTACTGACGAAATAGCCATTTCAAATGATTGTACTGTACTTGGATTACTGACGAAATAACCTTTTCAAATTATTTCACTACTGTGCCCGAAGAAATCTTTTCCCAGACATGAAAAGTACGTTTTACCATCGCCAGCCGTACGATCATCACAGTCTCGCTCTTCATCTTCCATTGGCCATGCAGTCTTCAGCATCGATATGAGCGGTCCCATGAACCCCAACATCCAATGACTAGCACTGACTTGTGGAATTTGTAGGAAGAGGGTCAATGACGCTGAACAACTTCTCGGCCACCTTGTCATGCGACTCATCAGACATGTGAGAATCCAGGTTGTCTAGCACCAACATGGACGCATCTTCGATGTGCTGACCAAAGTGAGCGTCGAGATAGATTGACCATACACGTTCGCCCATTCAGGCGTTCTCCTGCACAGCATAGACGTGTAAGAAACTCGGAATCTCCTTGCTCTCAATCATCCCGCCAGGATTCGCCTTGAATTTGAACAGCAACGGAAGCTTCTTACCATCTGCTTGGACGGTCAGCACGGCTGCGAGGCGCTCAAAGTGCTTTTGGCCTTTTGAAACCCTGCTTGACTTGCCAATCTCGGCCAACGTCTGTTCCGGGCATGTTGAAGTACACAGCCGTCTCGTCCACTTTGAGAATCTGGCGTCTGTCGTACTCTACATACTTGACCCAAAACGACTCTGCGTACCCCAACCAAGCTTTGTCCAGCACGGTTTGTGTCACCTTGTTGACGCACGGGGTGCAATGAAGGAAACGGTGCCTCTGCGCAAACTGCGAGAGCAGGGAGCGGAAGATGTTGAAAGCCACAGCGTCGTTTTTCTTCGATTGGAGGTACGCAACAAGCCACTCCTTGAGGTTTCGCTTGACCAATTGCATCATGTGGTGACTCCTCGTCTCGGCGGCTACGCATGGAAGCAAGAAGGGCGTCATGGAACATAATGATCTCCTTGCTGCCCTGGCCGACCATCGTTGCGTGGCGTCCGTGTCGCTTGCTGACCAATATGTGTTGCTACTTCGAGCGTCATCGTTGCCAGGTGGCTAGCGGGATGTCCTTGTCGCGGCAGAATTGCCGTTCAATGGTTGAACAGCCCTGATATTCTACTAGATGGGTCTTGCGCTACCCATTTGTGTGGCGCTGCTGACGCCGCTTTGGTTTCCCCATTTTTGAATCTCCAATTGGCCACCTGATGCTTTCAAATGTTTGAACCAGCCCAATAATGCTTGAGGTCTGTTTGAATTGGACAGATTAATTTGTATTATATTCATCCAATCAAATCGTAGAACTTGGTGTCAGTCTACCGTATACCTTAGGGATCAGTGCATTTTTTTCGGGGGTACAGATCCATAAGGTATACGGTAGTGGCGATTTATAACATTTCAACAGAGTTGTACTGACCGAGTTTGCCTGGCTAGCACTGTAACCATTATCAATACAGTACAGTATACCGGAGTACTACGTACTGTATTAGTACGTAGTAGTATTAATGTAAACGGCCAATTATTGCCCTCTTTTGGACCCCTTAGCTTTTTGGCCTTACCACATAGCCTTAGAAAAATTACAAAAATCTGAAGTTATCCAGTTGTAGGGGAAAGAACGCTCTATCCAATCGTTCAAATTGCTCGCAAATTGGAGTATTTTTATCGTAGTTATACTTAACAGTAACTAGTAAGCAAACACAAAAGTTTTGAAATATGCTGGGCCAGTTGTTTGCCCTGCTTAAACTTGGTTCAGTATGGGTTTGAAGGATATAGTGAGAGTTGGACAATATTTTTAATGTGAGCACAAAACAATTGCCAACGCTAACATACACCTAACCGACTTTGATTATATATTACAGGTAATTATATTGAGGAGAAAGCATATACCAATAGCAAAAAAGTTCGCTCTGCCTATGGGCCCAAGCTAATCCCTTACCCCTAACACATATATTCCCCTAGCATTTCGCAAGCTTCAAACGATGACGACGGGGGTACCATCGGACTGAACATTGTCAATTTTCATCGTCGCTCTAATTGCTTCTTCTTGGACGGCTACCTGGTGGGTTTCTTGGTGGCTGCTTGGTCTTCTTGCGGATAGGTTGGTCGTGGATGATTTCGTTGAACAAGTCTTGAGTGATGAGGCAACCGGCGACGTCAATCGACTTCCGCTTCTTGGATGTTGACGACGAAGCAGGAATAAGTCAGATAGTATCGTCACATGGCAACTTCTGACCGCCACGCGAGTACATAATCAGCCGTTTTTGCATTGCAGCAAGCGACAGGGGATACAGGTCACATGCATCAAAACTAGACACGGCGTTCGTTCCAATTGGTAACTACTTCCAGGCAGCGCTTACAAGCTCCACAGCCTTTTTCTTGGATCTCGTGAACGACTCGCGGGGAGATAAACCAGCAGAATACGCAACGCCATCGCACGAGCCATCACATGGGCTGGGACGGGAAGTGGGACTTGTAGCCATCAAACACCAACACGACTGGTCGTTCGACAGAGGCAGGAATGCTGCTATCACACATCGTGAGCCACTTTTCAAAAAGGAATCCGTTGATAAAACCACAATGACTTGTCGTGATGGCAGAGTTGGGAATGTCACTTGCAACCAACACGTTACAATCGAGCTGTCGTCCAGGAACGACATCAGCCGCTGCAATGGCTTCGCTATTACAACCAGATTTGGGTGAAAAACACAATAACGTTACCGTAACATTACTGTAAACCATGCCTCCAAGTACGTGGAGGCGATCCCGTCATGTACTTCTGCAATAATCGGACGGTGGAACGATGGCGCAATCATCTTAGCCCACACGTTGTCGGATCCAATGATTGCGAGCACTTTCGGTGGACTTCTTCCTCGACGCAAAACCAGTTTCGTCAATGTTGTACAAGCGGTGGTCGTCCAAGTGGTCTTCAATGGTTAGTTTAGCCATGATGCAGAACAGCGTTCGAAATGTCATTGATGCCCACTTCGTTGCGCACCCCTTTCCACGAAGTCCCGTTTGACGTTGTGTTTTCAGTAGGTGTCGTTAGAGAAACCGGTTGTACCACCCCTCACCGAGTTGAAGGATTCCGAGAACGTTGCAAACCTCGGCTACCTCAACGAGGAGCTCGGGGGACTTGATGGGATACCCGTTGGCCTGCATGTCTTTGATCCAGGTCTCGAGGTGCTCATCACACTGGGGTGGCGGAGGCCCACGGCGTTTGGGAGCGATGCTGCTGAGGTTTCTCATCTTCTTGATGTAGAGGTTGAGCGTTCGGTATGGCACATTATAGATGCGATTGAGATCGTTTGTCGCTCTCCTTGCAACGCGTGCTCGGTTGCTTCCAGGAGCTGCTCATGGGTGTAGCCTGTCATGAGTAAAATTGCAGGTGTGCAAACTCAAATTGTGCGAGTTTTTGCGCCGAATAGTACTTTAGCCAATTACAGCTGATTTAGTGCAGCGTAGATATTTGATTGGGTATAACGTTAATTAGAATAATTGACATCGAAAACTGAAAAATGGCAACAATTGGTCAGGGCAATAATTGGCCGTTTACGTTATTAACAGTAAATCGATTCGAAACTTGGAGCAACCCTCAGCAGTATCGATGTCTTAATATAATGGATTAAAGAACCGCCTAAGCCATTCAAACACGTCGTGTCCAATTTCTGCCAATTCAAACGCTTGATGCGACCCAGTCCTTCCGCATTGGGCAAACCCACATGCATACTAATCGTTGTGTATTATGATAAATGAGATCAAATGGATTCGAATGCTATTTGGTTAATGTGAATGAAATGACGCAAGTCCAAATTTGGGTGAACTACTGTAGTACTGTGCTTCGAAGTGGTATTTTATAGAGTATTGTGGATTCGGTACAAATTTCCAGACCCCGTCGAATCGAAACCCCCAAATCGTTTCACGAATCGACGCTATTATCCAATTTGGACTGGATTTCTCGTTGGAATTTAAATCGATCTGATTGGCTACCTCAGATCAGCTCAAAATTATTAGCTAATCAAAACCTTCTCAATGAAATTCAACCAATCAGATCGATTGTGGATCGCTTTGTTGGCGCGATTCGATTGCACCCCCTAGATACAAGTAATGTTCAAAATATTTTGGCAGTACGGATACGATCGAAATCCGGATAATTGTTGACATTCGATCGCCAGTGCTTTTGATTGCGATGGTCAAAGCTCCTACGAAGCAGGCGTCGGTCGTCGGCGATGTCGTCCGGAAGACGCTGAACCTGCCCAAGACGGACTTCCCCATGCGTGCAAATGCGACTGTGCGTGAGCCTCAGCTGCATGCGAGGACGGTCACGGAGCTGTATGCCACGCAAGAGAAACAGCGCAAGGGTGTGGCGCCAACGTTCTTTCTCCATGACGGCCCTCCGTTTGCCAATGGGTCGCTGCACACTGGCCACTTCCTCAACCGGGTCCTCAAGGACATCATCAACCGGTAAGCAGGAGATCGTGCGACGATCCTGAGATGATGACATCCACCACCCGTAGGTACAAGCTGCAACGCGGGTACCACGTGCACTACGTTCCAGGATGGGATTGCCATGGACTGCCCATTGAAATCAAAGCTCTGGAGAAGCTCAAACTTCCTCGCGACAAGGTTCGTACCCTATATCCGTCGTCATCTTACCACGAAACATGTCAGTTGGATCCCATCGACATCCGAAAGCACTCGCGGGCACTGGCGCTGGATGCCGTGGAAAGCCAGAAGAAGGACCTGATGCGGTGGGGTGTGCTGGCCGACTGGAGCGGCGGCAAAGGCACGCGGTACCTGACAATGGACCCCGACTACGAAGTCCGGCAGTACGACGTGTTCAAGTCGATGGTCAAAGATGGGCTCATTGTCCAGGGGTACAAGCCCGTGTACTGGTCGCCGTCGTCTGGCACCGCCTTGGCCGAGTCCGAGCTCGAGTACCAAGATGATCATGTGTCTTCCTCGGCATACGTCCGGTTCCCCGTCAAGTCGGCATCGGCGGCGTTGGCTGCTTTTCCGAATGTAAATGACCGTATTATGTATCTCGTAACGGATAGGCGTAGATTGCAGCGGTGATCTGGACCACCACGCCATGGACCATCCCTGCGAATCGGGGGCTGTGTGTGCGGTACGACGACTACTACTTTGTAGAGGTTTTTTTGTTCTCTAAAAAGTGATATCGATGGCTAGATCCGACTTGGAGTATGCGATTGTAGAGGTAGCGCCAGGCCAGCTCGACTTGGTCGCAGTGGCTCTGGTGGACGAGTACAAGGCAACGCTGAATCAACCAGTTCAGGCCGTCGCGACTGTGTGGGGCGCAGACCTCGTCGGCAGCATCTTCAGCCACCCGCTGAATGGCCAAGATTCCATCGGTTCGTCACCCCGAAACTCCCAAACCCCGAAACCCCGACCTATTGCTGTGGGTATGTAGTGTTGCTGGGCGACCACGTGACGACGGACGCGGGGACGGGCGTCGTACACACAGCACCGGCACACGGCCAGGAAGATTACTTTGCGTGGATGGCGCACCACGCCCAGCATCACTCGGACAACACAATCACGTGCTTGGTCGACGAAAAAGGTTGGTTTGTTATCTTAACCCCGAAACCCCGGAACCCCGAAACCCCGACCAAATCATCTCACTTGACGTATGCAGGGTGCTACACGGCCGAGGCTGGCGCCGACTTGGCTGGGCTGTTTGTGCAAACACAAGGCACGGCCAAAGTTCTGGAGCAACTAGCTCAAAGTGGTGCGCTTGTGTCTGTATCCGAGATTACGCACCGCTTTCCGTACGATTGGCGCACCAAGAAACCCATTTTGCTCCGTGCGACCAAGCAATGGTTTGCCAAATTGGACTCGTTGCATGCCCTTGGCCATCAAGTATGAATATATATATTTATATATGTATAAATATATATATTTATGGGTACGATATTTAGGCCCTGGATAGCGTCAACATGCACCCGAAAGCGTCACGCCGGCGCCTCGAAGCGACTTTGTCCAGTCGAAGTGAATGGTTGGGAAATATTCCCAAGTGTACGAGCATTGGGAAGGGTTGACGTGGAAAATAGGTGTATTTCCCGGCAACGGGCGTGGGGTGTGCCTATCCCAGTGTTTTACGACAAGGACACATTGGAGCCCTTGCTGAATGACACGACGATTTCCCACGTCCAGAAGGTCATGCTGGAACGTGGCGGCACGGACGCGTGGTGGACGCAGCCGCTGGCGACGCTGCTTGCGCCGGGGTTCGATCCAGCGCAGTACGTCAAGGGCACCGACACGTTGGACGTGTGGTTCGACTCTGGGAGTTCGTGGTATGCCGTGCTTCCTAAGGACACTGTGGCCGACGTGTACCTCGAAGGTAGAATGGGAAAATTCCCTGCGATTGTTTCCCACAGTGGGTTGCACTAGGCTCGGACCAACATCGCGGGTGGTTTCAATCGTCGTTGCTTACGTCGTTGGCCGTGCAGCGCACGGCACCGTACAAGAACGTGATCACGCACGGGTTCATTCTGGACGAACGTGGCCAAAAGATGTCGAAATCGCTGGGGAATGTGCTCGTGCCGCACGACATCATCGAAGGACACCCGAAGAAGAAGATCCCCGCGTACGGCGTGGATACGCTCCGGTACTGGGTCGCGTCCACGGATTACACGAGCCAAGTGGGCATCGGTCCCTCCACCATGGTCAAGATCAGCGACCATGTTCGAAAAGTACGACCAATGACTCTCCCTTTCTTGGGCCAACAGCGTGTAGGTGCGCAACACGGCGCGGTTCCTTCTGGCCAACCTGAACGACTTCGACCCCCGCGTGGACGCCGTGGCGTACGACGACATGACGTCGCTGGACCAGTATATGCTGCACTTGCTGCATGAGCTCCAGGCCCAGATCACCGACGGGTTGGTCGACTTTCTCAATGTCGAGATGTTTGATGGGCTCGATTAGGTACGAGACATTTGCGTTCAATAAAGTGCAGCAGGCGTTGGCGCACTTTATTGCGACGGACTTATCTGCGTTCTACATGGAAGCATGCAAAGATCGGTTGTATTGCGAGGCGCCGACGGATCCGTTCCGCCGGTCTGCGCAGACGGTAAGGATGACTCCATGAAGATGGAGGAAGGTATCTAAGGAAGTATGGGAACAGGTGCTGGATGCGGCCCTGCAGACGATCACCACTGCCATTGCCCCCGTGGTGTGCCACACAGCAGAGGACATTCGACTGCATCGCCTGGCGCAGTTCACGAACGCCATGGTGAACGACGTGCCTGGAAGCGTCTTCTTGGACGGGTGGTTCAGTCCCAAGGTAAGCATGCTTGATGCATGCATGAGTAGAATCTTGTTAAGGGGTGTTGTAGCCTGAATGGCATAACGCAGAAGTGGTGGCGACGTGGGAAGTACTTCGGTCGCTGCGATTGCAGGTCAATCGAACAGTGGAGCAGTTGCGTGAACAAGGAGCGATCAAGACGACGATGGAGTGCAACATTGACGTACACACGACAATACCAGTTCGTCGTTGATGCAACGATATGATATGTAGATTCATGCTGATGGTGAACTTGCAGCGATCTTGAACCAAGTGAACCCGCGCATTCTGGAAGACATGTTGCTTTGCTCGGGGGTGACGTTGCATGCATTGGATGCTACGACGACTGGCGAAACGACCCTAGTGCTGGAGAAGTTCCCCGTGAAGGTCGTGGTGCGGCCGGCTCAAGGTCACAAGTGCCCTCGGTGCTGGAAGTTCGCCAACGAAGTCAATGAAGCTCAGGAAACGCTCTGTGCTCGATGCGCGTCGGCCGTGGGGTGCTCTCGCATCCATGACCTGGTCGACAAGTGAACGCGCATGCCGCCAATTTGCTTTGTACTGCGCGCCTTAACAGTGTTAACTACTTCGAAGTACTAAATCATACTTTTTGACTTTTGGTGTTTTCTTAACAATTTAGTCGAAATAATTGGCGATTATTTCAAAAATGGACCAATCAAAATGCAACCCTCGTGGACGCCTTCTCGAACATCCCCAGATCTTCTCGAAATTTCCATGATCGATTGCGCCATACATTTTCAAAGTGCATCCCTCCATTGATTTGATTCGCTAGAGCTTGTCCAATCACACGCCAGGAACGAGGTCGAAGGGTAAACCGTGTCTACCTGAAAGATTCAAATCTACTCTTAAAGAGGATATGTGTACAGCAGGAACACCAGTTTGAATGGGACGGCTGTCGTTTACCCAAGGATTTGTTGCAAAAGTTCCAATTGCAGTCGGATCATTTTCCTTTTCACAATGTTCGGTGGAGGTGGCGGCGGCTTCGAAAGTTTCTTCGGCGGCGGAGACCCCCGCGGTGGCGGCGCGTCCAAGGCCGCGGACAACAGTGCTTACTACGAGACATTGGGAGTGCCCAAGACGGCCAGTGCCGCCGATATCAAGAAGGCGTACCGCAAGCTTGCCTTGAAGAACCACCCTGACAAGGGAGGTGACCCCGAACTCTTCAAGGACATCACCGTCGCATACGAAGTGCTCTCGGATCCTGAAAAGCGTGAGCTGTACGACAAGTATGGCGAAGAAGGTTTGCAGCAAGGTGGCGGTGGTGGCCATCCTGGTGCCGACATCTTTTCCCAAATGTTCGGAGGTGGTGGTGGACGTCCCCGCGGCCCCCAACGCGGTGAAGACTTGACCCATCCGTTGAAGGTCTCGCTGGAAGACTTGTACAATGGCAAGACGGTCAAACTGGCTGTGAACCGCGACGTCTTGTGCGGCGGATGTGCTGGCCGCGGCGGCCCCGAAGGTGCGGAAACCTCGTGTGGCACGTGCAACGGTCGCGGCATGCGAATCCAGCACCGTCAGATCGCTCCGGGCATGGTCCAACAAGTCCAGTCTGTATGTCCCGACTGCCGCGGTCAAGGCAAGTCGATCCGCGAATCGGATCGATGCAAGGTGTGCAGAGGCAACAAAGTGACCAAGGAGCGCAAGGTGCTCGAAGTGCACATCGAGAAGGGCATGCGCAACGGCCAGCGCATCACGTTCAAGGGCGAGGCCGACCAAGCGCCAGGGCTGGTGGCCGGCGACATTGTGTTTGTCGTCCAAGAGAAGGAGCACCCGGTGTTCCAGCGCAAGGGCGGCAACCTCATCTTCGAGAAGAAGATCTCGCTCGTAGAAGCACTCACGGGCTTTGAAACGATTGTGGAACACTTGGACGGCCGCCACTTGCACGTGAAGACAGTTGCCGGGGACGTGATCAAGCCCAACCAGTTCAAGGCCGTGCATGGCGAAGGCATGCCGCAGCACGGCAACCCGTACGTGAAGGGGCAGCTGGTGATCCTCTTCAAGGTCGAATTCCCCAACCAAGTGACCCCGGCCCAAGCCGCGGCGCTCAAGACTTTGTTCCCGGCGCCGCCTCGGTTGGGGCACGTGACGGATGCCGAGGAAGCGTTTTTGTCCGACTTCGACGCCGAGGCCGCCAAGCACCAAGCGTCGCAAGAAGCATACGACTCGGACGACGACCGGGGGCAGCGGGGAGGCCCCGGCGGCGTCCAATGCCAGCAGCAATAACGACATATCTAACAATTCTATCACTTCGAACCATCAGTCGTAGTCCACACTAACGTTATCGATGCACATGGAATGAAACTTTACGAAATGAGCTACACACTTCCCTTGGTGGGCTTGACCAGCAGGTCCCTGTGACTGCTGTTAAAGTACACGTCTTCATCGGCGTATTCGTCGTGGGAGGGGTTGGCGGCGGTGAAGTCGGCGCAGCGAACTGACCCGAAGTGGCCCCGCGGCTCGACCTCGTCCAGGTCTTTGCTCTGGTCTGCCGCCGCCTTCTTCTTCGGCTTCTTGGGATGGCGGGACTCGAGCACCGCCGACTCGTCTGCACCTCCGAAGCGACCTCGCGGGACCAAGTTCTCGGTGGCGTCGGGGTTGCCCCGTCGAATGGACTTGAATTGGGCGTTGAATGCGATGGACACCACGAACAACACGGCGCTGAGGAAGGCAAACACGACCGCGACCTGGAAGTTCGTGCACTTTTGGTACTTGGACGGTGAGCAGTCCATGCTCGGTGCCGTCACGCATGCCACGACGACGAAAAGACTCGCGAGAAACGCATCTGCGCACCGCTCCAAGAGCGCGTCCGTCTTGATCCGCGACAGGATGACTTCAAACACCACCTGGATCACCCCGTACGCGATGCTCAAGGACGCGGCAATGGCGAGGAAGAAGTGAGACAAGTTGACGGCGATGTACTCCTTCGAGTCCACGTTATTCGCTATGTCAGAGAGCACGACCGGGCGATACGTGGACAGAAGACAGATGAGGATGATGGCGCCACTGACTCCTTGGAGGACCCGCAGAAGCATGCTGATCTGCGCAATCTTGGCCGACTGCACCCGACTCATGTCGTTGGATCGGAAATGATGCTTTCGGAGCTGACATCATCCGGATACATGTATCCGGTTTTGATAACCTGTGCACATTTAACTATTTAACGCAACGTGTCTCAAAACACAATAAACGCAAGTTTAGCAAAAAACGCTGAAGGCATGATCAATCAGGACACTTGAGTGCATGATGCCAAGTCACTCGTGTACTTGAACTGGTACATATGTGGAGGGCATCCTCCATGTTACTTTGTATGAGGGGAAAGACTAGTAAGCAGCGTCTACGGGCGGGTGGTTATGCTGACGTGGCCGAGTCCATCGTGTTGGATTCGTACAGTCCAATCATCGTTCCATCAGGCGATCGCACGGCTGCCACTTTGCCTAAAGTCACACGCTTGAGATGTCCACGTTCACGGGGATCGACGTACCGAACGCGGGGTATTTGATCGGGCCGTCCATTGCCGCTCCAAGGCTAATGAGTCTCGGGATCGTCTCCATCATGTCTTGCACGTCAAAGTTGAGGAACGGAGAGTACCCGGCACTGCATGCAGCCTCCCTACCACACATACCACCACGAATGAGACACACACCTCGACATCGACGACGGACGGACGTACCCGTGCGCTTGCTTGATGCTGAGCGTCACTCCCGCCTGCATGTCGAACTCACTGAATGAACCCGACTGCCGGATGAGTTGCAGGCCCAGACCGTCTTGGTAGAACCTCGTGCTCTTGGCCACGTCTCGGCTCAACACCATGAGCTGCCGCAGTCGCGCTGCTGCCATGGTTTATATAGCCAATCACATCACGATGTCTATGTTTCGGTCATAATATACCTATTATAATACCATGAGGTATGATCAGAGACTTGAAACGATAAAAAAGATAATATGAAATTCTGCTTAACTGTATTGTGAATATTCTTTGTCCAACTAATCAAAATTGAACCGCTTGAGTTTTGATTGGTTGAATATGCTTGTCCTCACTGTAAGAGCCAATCAAATCCACTCAAAAAATGGATTAGCCAATAGCGTCGATTCGTGATTCACCTATTGGGTGACCACATTCGATCTGGAAATCTGTCGGAAATATTCCTTATCGAAAACCAATTTTGCCAGTGAAAGCAAACACTTGTGTACTTCGACCATGCAATCGACTGTTTTTTCACTATAGGGGACAACTTGGAACCCCCTAATATTGACGTGCTCTTGTTTTAGTACTATAAAATCGATATATCCTAGGCTTTGACGAGTAGGTTGGGGTTGCCCATGGTAAAGAGGCGGGGCGCGATGCTCATGGCCATGAGTTCCTGGAAGAGCAGTTTGCACGAGTACGGGATGTGCACCTGGGAGATCTGCGTCTTGTTGCGGCACGTGCGGCACTCGAACGTCATCTTTCTCAAGTTGGCAATCGCGATGATCCCGCACAGATCACATACATGCACGCGGTACGCGTCCGAGTTGGCAAAGAGCCGGTCCATCAAAAAGTTGGCAGACCCGTGCGAGATCAGACAGTCGCGCTCCATCTCGCCCATGCGAAGACCGCCTTCGCGCGCGCGGCCCTCGAGCGGCTGCCGCGTGAGCATGGTCACGGGGCCGCGGGACCGCGAGTGGATCTTGTCGTCCACCATGTGCTTGAGTCGCTGGTAAAACGTCGGCCCAATGAAGATCTGCGCCTGGAGACGCCGCCCCGTGTGTCCGTTGTACAGTACTTCGTTCCCAAACCGCTGGTACCTAAACAACCACGACGGGGTAAGTAAATGAATGAAAGAAGAATAAATGAAAAAATGAAAGAACGAGAATATAAATGAAGAGATTCAATGTGGTGTGTGTGCATGGAGAATGAATGATTGATCAAATAATGTACACAAGACTGAAAGAAAAAAATTGAGCCAATCAGATTGCAGGAAATAATATCGAATTTTCGTGTGTGACTTTAAATTAGTGAATACCAATCCCCACAGAACAACATATTTTCCATATTGTCAAGTCGATTATTCGAAATTCGAGTGGGTTTGTTGCTCCATCGACTGAGCAGCACCAAATCGAAGGCAGACAATCGATATATCGACCAATCAAAACTCAAAACATGAATCAACTAGCCAATCAAATCCAGTCTTCGACCAAGTCAACATCGAATTCGTGTATGAATCAAATGAGTCTGAAACTGGACGCTCATCTTTACATACAAACGTCAAACAATGGATCAACGTTGGATTTGGCGAAAATCAGGCCAAAAGTCCACATTTTGACTAAAACGACAATATATATATATATACCCGAGGCTGTGCAGCGTGTCCGAGATGGCCTGCACCGTCACGTCCGTGAACGGCGTCGCGTCGCCTTCGTCACCGGTCTGGGAGCTGACTTTACCCAGAAGACACTCGATCAAGTGTCCAATGGTCATGCGCGACGGAATCGCATGGGGGTTGACGACAATATCGGGCGTCACACCTACGAAATGTCATCAAAACCACCAAAACCAACTAACTACCTTCGATCGTAAACGGCATGTCTTCCTGGCGATACGTCATGCCAATCGTTCCCTTTTGTCCGTGTCGTGATGCAAACTTGTCGCCTATTTGGGGTATGCGGATATTGCGGAACCGCACTTTGGTGAACTTGAAGCCCTCGGCGTTGGTGGTCAGCATGACAGAGTCGATAATGCCATTCTCGTGGGTCCGCAGTGTCGTCGAAGCGTCGCGCTTCTGATGGCGGGCTTCCAGGCCGTTCTCGTCGTTGCTGGGCAATGGACACGTCTTGCCGATGATGATATCGCTGCCGGATACGCGGGTACCTGGGGCCACGAGCCCATCGGCGTCTAGTTTATGGTACGATCCGTGCTTTAGACGCAGACACGTGGCGCGCGTGGGCTTTTCAAACTCCTCTGAATTGAGAAAGCCAGACCCGCCGCCAATCCCGTGCGGCGATTTGTTGCGCTCTTGGTCCACGTAGCATCGGTAAAACGTCGATCGAAACAGGCCTAGTATATATATATAGTTTGGGATTTTGAATAACATATAATATATATGATTTCACGAGTGATATTTGATTACCTCGATCAATCGCGCTTTGGTTCATAATGAGAGAATCTTCCTGGTTGTATCCCGTGTACGTAGCAATGGCCACAATCGCGTTGACGCCACTGGGAAGTTCTCGAAAGTGCAGATATTCCATCGCGCGAGTCGTCACCAGTGGCTTTTGCGGGTAATTCAATATATTTGCCATCGTATCCATACGCGCGCGAAAGTTGGAGCTATAAATTCCCTACCAAGACATCAATATATATTTATACATATATATATATATATATATATATATATATATATATAATATATATATACCATTGCTTGCTTGCCCATGGCACTCTGGTACGTGTTACGTGGACTCTGGTTGTGGTCTGGGAACGGAATAATGGACGCGCAAATACCTACATATATATTGTCGATTTGAATCCACAATCGATAATCTGATTGGTTGTTGAATTTCATTGAGAAGGTTTTGATTGGCTAATAATTTTGACTCATCTGAGGTAGCCAATCAAATCGATTTCAATTCCAACGAGAAACCACAACACAATGAAATCACAATACGTGTGAATATCATTTATAAAGAGAGAAGAATATAACTTACCGAGAATCATAGACGGGTGGATTTCGCAGTGCGTGTACAGCGACCGGGCGTTGCGCAGGTCCTTGGGCTCCATAGCAATCATGCAAACCTCCTCTTCCTCTGTGTCAATTAGCTCCACGACGCCCTCCGTGAGCAGGTTCTGCCACCGAAACTGCGTGTGCTTGTGGTTTTGCAGCTTGACCACGTGCTGCTTTTGCAGCAAAAGCCGATTGTTTTCTACGATAAACAGCGGACGACACACGCGGCCGGCGTCCGTGTAGATGCGCAGCTCCTTTTGCATCAAGTCGCGAATCACAGACACTTCGGCGTCAATGTCGACGCATCTATATATACATGGTTAAGCAGCATATTCGAGAAATACTCTTAATAGTATATACATCGAAATAGTCAAATTGATAGAATTTCAAAACTACGCCGTATGATTGAATCGGACACGTACGAAACAAAAAAAATGAGATAAAAAACAACAACACACTCGTGTTGTTTCGAACGGGTTACAAAACCCTTCAAATTACAAAACCCTTCAAAACACATACTAAACACGCCCACGGGACCTGTTAAACCTGATATATATACATATACATACCGACGGAGCGATCGCAGGGTTTTGACGAGTTCGTTGGGTTCACGGTGGACGCCGACCCAGTTGCCATTGACAAAGATCTTGGTGGCAGTGGGGATGATCTGTGCCGTGATTTCCTCGAGGTTTTCAGTAGACCACTCCTCTAAAAACTCCAAGATGGGTGCTTGGGGGGACCCCACCGAGATGTACGCCATGAGGGCGAGGTTCTTGACGAGTCCGACCGCTTGTCCTTCGGGGGTTTCCGCGGGGCAGATCATACCCCAATGCGTATTGTGCAGCTGGCGGGGTTTGGCCTGCTTGCCTTCTCTCCCCAGCGGAGTATTGAGTCGGCGGAGATGGGACAATGAAGACGCATACGTGAGGCGGTTGAGCACCTGCGACACGCCCGCCTTGGACGCGGTCTTCTGCATGCCCCAGTTACCCGTAGCTAGCGAGTACCGCAGACCGTTGGAGATGGTTTTCGACTTGATCGCTAGGCTTAGCTGGAAGTCGCGCCCCGCGTCCACGCACTTTTGCAGGTACCCCTTGACGTCCTTGGTCAGCTTCTTGAACAAGACGCGGAACAGGCCGCCCAGCAGCGGTCCCGCCAGGTCCAGCCGCTTGTTCCCGTAATGATCGCGGTCGTCTTCGCCCAGTCGGCCCAGTGAACACATGAGCAGCTTGTGCACGACATACCCCAAAAAGTAGGCTTTTTTCGTCTCGTTGTGGTCTTCTACGCCCACGTGGGGAAGCATTTCTTTTTGCAAGATATCTTGCGCGTACCTAGGAAAAAAAAATATTTAAAAAAAAAATATTTTTTCGAGAAAGGACAGACGACGCACCGCAACCGATCGGCCTTGGATACGTTCACGGCGGACCCGCGGCGACCGATAAAGTCGAGCGCGACTTCCTGCTCCTGGATCACAAACGCCTCCTCGAGGGAAGGCTTGAAGCGCTCCATGAGCTCGACGTCGGTAAAGTCGTAGCAAATGTGTTCGAGGATCTCGCGGTCGGCCACGAAACCCAGCGCGCGGAAGATGATCACGACGGGGATGTCCTGGCGGATGTACGGGATCACGGCGCGGATCTGGTGGCCAGACACGGCTGACTTGCCGCCCGACTTGGCGTACATCTGCACGTACATGGTGGACGTGGGCCGCACCCCGCGCTCGACGTGGCTGCGCGTCTCGCACACCCACGAGTACTTGGAGATGCTCGACTTCTTGAAACAGTACACGTGGTTGTTGCTCATGCGCTCCTGCGCGATCAGCACTTTCTCGCTCCCGTTGATGACAAAGTACCCGCCTTGATCGTACACGCACTCGTTCAGTTCCGTCAGTTCCTTGTCCGATTTGTCCGTCAGCACGCAATACTTGGACCGCAACATGATGGGGATGCTCCCGATGAATTCCTTCGCGGTCGTCTCTTCCTCGTACGGGTCCTGTTCCTCAATCGGAACCGTGCCGGCCTGGTACTTTTGGCACGTCACGTCCACGTACAACGGCGCCGAGTACGTCAAGTTGCGAAGCCGCGCTTCATGCGGGAACATCACAGAGGTGCTTCCGTCGCTCTCTGTCATCGTACACTTACTCAGGTAGATCTGGCCGAACTGGATCTGGTAGATCGTGTCCGTGACGCGGTTGGTCTTCTGGCCAGGGTTGTACTGCGCCTCGGGGGTGATGCGGATGTCCCGGGAGTCGTCGATGAGTTCCTGCATCGTGTTCTGGATGAACTCATCGAACGAGTCCAGCTGCTGGCGCACTAGCCCCTTCTCCTCGAAGTACGCAGAGATCACGGCCCACGCATCTTCCTGCGACACATTCGAATCGCTCGTGTAGTCCATGGCAATTTTCACACTGCGATGCATTCCAGCCGTATAAGTAAACCTGTCACATGTTATACTCGACCACATCTCCAACAAACCTGTTTCGAAACGACCTGTGAAATCGTATACAGTATCAATATTTGTATTACTTTGGATTGCATGGAATTTTGTGCAAAACACACGCAATATATATATATATATATTTAAACCAGTTTAAACTTCGGCTAACCACTGATCGCCTGTTTGTGTTTGAGCGGCAAACTTTGTCATTTTTATTGCCCTGATTAAGACTTTAAATGGACTTCGGATGGGACGCGACGCTTATGACTCGGACGATGACTGCGGCGTCCAGTGCCAACAGCAATAAGCCCCACCTTGCGCTATTTTTTATTCTAATATCAATAGAGATAACGTCATGTGGATCATGTGGGAGTGTTCTATTCTCGTTGTATGGTGAACACATGAATCAAGGATTTTTCCCATCACTTTGCGATATGTACTGACTGTACTGTACGTATTCCTTGAGTATTTTAACGTTACCGGTGGAGTTGGAGACGACCGGTGGAGTTATATGGTGCAAGTCACCTAAAGACTAACGTTACAAATAAATGCCTTGACTTTCGACAGCTATTCCAACTTTGTATTGATATTATTTAGGAAAATATACCGTAATAACGATAGAACTGGACAAGCCCAACAGAAGTTACGGTTCAGATTTTCGATTGGTGAAAAATTGATCGAGTAATAGAATTTAAACCAAACCGGCCTTTTTGTATGGAGATGTATGGAACCAGGTACATTTTGGCCGAAAACGAGTATCAAGTATATCTTGGTCTTTGTATACAGCACTTATCCGTACGATCGTTTTCATTGTATCCGGATTATTCACAATGTTTAACCTAATTACCAGGTAAAAAACGTAACTAATAATGATTTAACGTCAATATTACGTCGGTTTAATTGAAAGAACCGAGGCGTTTAATAGTAAAACGTCTCCTCCTGAGGATGGCCGATCTGTAGTCTAGCACCATAGCACAGATTTTTACGGATAACCCTTAGATAGGACCACCCCGGACTTATTGTTCCCACCAGCAGGTTTTATAGGGGTCAGGTTTATATTTGAAAGATCCAAACATAAATCTGGCCCCAGTTCTATAATAGGACTTTTTCGCCTCGATTTATCCATCAGATTTATGCTATCCGAATTCATAGTAATATCAAAATAATAACCCAAAGCAATATTTGGCATAGTAAATTGAAGTTCCATCACAAAATATGCATAAAATTTCCATTTTATTGAACTCAACGCGCAATTTCAACGTAGAACGTACGATAACCCCTGTCGATGCTTACAGTTAATTGGACGTCTGAACGCCACCGACTGTCACAGCCCTACGATTGTGAGGGCGGTGATGGCGGCATCAGCAGGGTAAACGAATTAGTGAGCACCACGTAGATTGTTTTGTCAGAGTCCACGTCACAGTTGGCTCATGGTATGAGAATACGCATGCTGTGATAATCGATAAGCTCAAGGGTGTGCCCTCTTTTTAGTGACGAGTGAGATAACTTGCGGCGTCGAACTGCGGCATGCGCTTCGACATGATAGATTTCTACTGTATCCCATGTGGGATTCATTTGTTGCCGCACTCGTAGCAGCTACATGTAGTCCGAGTGCGGCGGCCTTTATGTGTGAATCGGAATAAATCTGATGGGTGGGGAATTGAGATTTATCCCGGGATAAATCTCGCTGTTATCCGTACATTATCCGAATAAACCTCATTCGATACTGTAAATCCCACGGGTGGGCTTAAGATAAATTAACGTTAGTATTTTAATACTAACGTTACCGTTAATTTATCTTTTTTAAATTTTGCTTGAGTACAGTAGTACTACTAAAGTACGTAGTATTAATAATAAGCTTACAATTATTAAATAATACAACTGTACTCAAATGTTCTTTTTCGAGGGTATTAATGATAGTACTTTCGAAACGGAGGAAGTATTAAAATACTAACGTTAATTGATCTTTTTTCAAGTATTAATAAGGTTACTGTTAGTAACGTTAAAAATACTCAAGGAATACATACGTACAGTACAGTCAGTACACATCGCAAAGTGATGGGAAACGTACAATGAGAAATAGAGCAATCCCAGATGATCCACATGACGTTGTCTCTATTGATATTAGTATAAAAAATAGCGCAAGGTGGGGCTTATTGCTGTTGGCACTGGACGCCGCGCTGCTGGCCGCCGCGGTCATCGTCCGAGTCATAAGCGTCGCGCTGGGCCTGATCCTGGGCGGCTTCCGCGTCAAAATCAGACAAGAACACTTCCTCCGAGTCATCGGACAGGCGCGGCACGGACGACGGCGGGCGGCGGAACACGGACAGCAGCAGCTTAGTCTGTTCTGCCGACACCTGCGATGGGAATTCCACCTTGAAGAGGATCACGAGCTGCCCCTTGACGAACGGGTTGCCGTGCTGCGGCATGCCTTCGCCCTGGACGGCCTTGAACTGGTTGGGCTTGATCACTTCACCGCCGACGCTCTTGACGTGCAAGTGGCGGCCGTCCAGATGCTCCACGACCGTTTCAAAGCCAGTTAATGCTTCCACGAGCGAGATCTTCTTCTCCAAGATGAGGTTGCCGCCCTTGCGCTGGAACACGGCGTGCTCCTTCTCCTGCACGACAAAGATGATGTCGCCGGCGATGGTTCCGGGCGCCTGGTCGGCTTCTCCGCTGAATGTGATGCGCTGGCCGTTGCGCATGCCCTTCTCGATGTGCACTTCGAGCACCTTGCGCTCCTTGGTCACTTTGTTGCCTCTGCACACCTTGCATCGGTCCGATTCGCGGATCGACTTGCCTTGGCCGCGGCAGTCGGGACATACAGACTGGACTTGTTGGACCATGCCCGGAGCGATCTGACGGTGCTGGATGCGCATGCCGCGACCGTTGCACGTGCCGCACGAGGTTTCCGCGCCTTCGGCGCCACCGCGACCGGCACACCCGCCGCACAAGACGTCGCGGTTCACAGCCAGTTTGACCGTCTTGCCATTGTACAAGTCTTCCAGCGAGACCTTCAACGGATGGGTCAAGTCTTCACCGCGTTGGGGGCCGCGGGGACGTCCACCCCCACGACCGCCAAACATTTGAGAGAACATGTCGCCACCATGGTGTCCGCCGCCTCCGCCATGCTGCAAACCTTCTTCGCCATATTGGTCGTACAGTTCGCGCTTTTCAGGATCCGACAACGCTTCGTACGCGACGGTGATGTCCTTGAAGAGTTCGGGGTCACCGCCCTTGTCAGGGTGGTTCTTCAAGGCAAGCTTGCGGTACGCCTTCTTGATGTCGGCGGCCGTGGCATTCTTCGGGACCCCGAGAGTTTCGTAGAATTTCGTGTTGTCCACAGGCTTGGAATGTCCTCCGTGGCCGTGTCCTTCGCCAAAGAACGATTCAAACCCACCGCCGAACATGCTTGCTCTTCCCGCGACGACTTTTTCAAAACTGAAAAGAATGGTCGTGGTCGAAATTCCATGGTAAAAACGAATGGCCCTTGCGCTCGTTCTTCACTATAAGTATACAAAAACCAAGAGACGTCGTAGAAAACCCATGTAGACGTCTACTACGTTTTATTCAAATGCTGCAGCGAAACATTGCTCGCATCGTTGTCGTCTAAATGATAAAACGTCTTTGTACTTTCGAGCTGTTGTCTGTCCTGCACAACGAAGGCTCGACGCGATGAGGAGACAGACGCGGCACGAGGAGATACACGATCAAATGCACGCAGCCCGAATGACATCATGCACATGTTACGCGCAGATGTCTGTACCTTCATAACTCCCCGTCGAAATCTACCCGGTAGCGACGTTGGAACCCTGAAACCTCGGACAACCCCTGCATCTCAGTATGATGTGCATCGCGACAAGTAGAGTATTGAGAGGAAGAAAGGTCCATACATCAGAGGGCAAACATAACGGCATTCATCAGGACATAAAGGCCTTCTCCTGGGGTACCCGGTACATATATGTGACCTAATGTGACCTGAATGATGGAAGTGCCGCACTTCCATCATTCAGGTTAAACCCCGAAACCCCCAACGCGCTGGCTATTCCGGATAAATTCATGTTTAACCGGATTAAAAAGGACAGTGGGGCGCGAATTGGAAGCGCCATTTTGTGCGAGTAAATAATTCGGACATGGGTACGTCGTGTATGTGTATGTGCGTGATGGAGCAAGGGCATCATGTATGATGTGGTAGACGTCGTGGAAGTTCCTGTAAAACGAGGAAGAGGTCGCCCTCGTAAAGACCCCAATGCCGAGGTATCGGTGTCAGCCGCGTCGAAGCGCAAGGCAAAGGCGGCGGCTGCGGCGGTGGACTTGACTCAAGACAGCGCCACCACTCCCTCTCCTTCTGTGAAGAAGCGCAAAGCCAAGGCTGCTACAGTTGCGGTGGTGGACTTGACCCATGACGGTGCCGCCCCTCCTACTCCTCCAGTGAAGAAGCGTGCTGCAAAAGGCAAGCAAGTCAAGGCAGCCGTGGTGGATCTCACGAGTCCGGCAGTGCCGTCGTACTTGACCGACCTGCTCGACACCGGAGGCATCCGAAGCGTCGCCACACTCCACTTAGGCGGTTCGTCGGCAGCCCCTTCTGTGGAAATTGCCGAGGTCGTCGACGTTACCGACCCCCCTGTGGTGGTGCCAGAGGACGTGTTGCTCGGGTCGTTCAAGCATCGAATCGTTGGGATCCAGCACTACCACGGTCGAGTGGGGAAGAAGGAAGCCGTGTCTTTGGTGCGGCAGCCGACAAACCAGTACGACCGCAACGCCATCGCGGTCTTCAACCTGTCGGGGGTGATGGTCGGGCACATTCCTCGCGACTTGGCGGCGGTGTCGGCGCCTTTCTTGGACAGCGGCGTCATGACCATGGAAGGCATGTGTCCATGTACGTGACATCCACATACATCTCATGTTTCACGTCCATGGGTTACCTAAACTTTGGACTGATTGTCACCAAATGTATGTAAACATCGTCCAGAGTCACACTAATTTCAATCATACACTAATTCGATGTCGACTTGGTCGAAGAGAGGGTATTGATTGGCCACTTGATTCGTGTTCTGTGTTTTGATTGGTCGATATTGTGGATCCGTCGAATCACGAATCGACGCTATTGGTTAATCTATTTTCGAGTGGATATATTTGATTGGCTCTTACATAAAGGACACATATATATTCAACCAATCACAAGTCCAGCGTGATGATTCAATATTGATTAGACAACCCAACTGACGACTTGTGCAAGTTTATAGCGAATATCACACTATATATCGATTCTTGTGGTCATATTGATTTGGAATCGACAATAGCGGCCCCTGGAACGTACACGATGCCCATAGTGCTGTCTGTGTACGGCCAAGAAGCCCATCGAAGCCGCGTGATGGATGCATTGAAACTGTACGGCCTCATCCCGCCAAAGGACGATACGTATTCAGCGGCGATTGGGTTGAAGGGAAAGAGCCGGTTCTCACTCGACGATAAGGTCGTGTACTTTTTATCGATTATGAGGTTGTTTTTTCTGAGGGGGTTGTAGGATTCTCTGTTTGCGGGGGAAGTGGACGTGATGGCGTTGCCTGTGATGGATACAGCCCAGCTCCCTTTGACGCTTCGATCGACGTTGCTGCCGCACCAACTCCAAGCTTTGCAGTGGATTCAGCAGAAAGAAACTCCGTCGTTCGTTCAATCGAATGCATCTGTACAACTGTGGCAACGACATGACCACCAAGCCAAACCCTACTATGTCCACCAAGCTACCCATACTGAGCAGGACACGATGCCCGACCTCTGCCGCGGCGGCATCTTGGCAGACGACGTACGTTGAATTGGCCAAATCGGGTCAAAATTTGGACTGATTTTGGGCTATTTGATCGATTTTTGGAACGTTACCGTGAATTTGTGGGAAACACACTAATTTAGGATGCACACGAATTCGAGGACGTGATGTGATTGGCTAAGTCATTCATCTGTGTATATACATACATTGATTTTGTGTAATAAATTGTATTGACTGTGGTTTGATTTAGATGGGACTGGGCAAAACTCTGACGATGCTGACGTGGATTCTGGCATCGCAAAAGCCAAACTGTCGCAAAGCCACGCTGATCGTGTGTCCGTTGTCAGTGGTGCGCAACTGGCAACAGCAAGCCATGAATCACTTTGAACCGAATGCGTTCAGAGTGTTGGTCCATCACGACAAGACCCGTCTCAGTAACAACAATGCCGCCCACGCTTACGATATTGTCTTGACAACCTACGGGGTACTATAAATATTGTGATATGATTGGCTACGAAGTATGAAGGTTGCAATGTGATTGGCTAAAAAGATTGATTGAACCTCTGTAAACTCAGTGTTATATGAAATTTCGAAGGTCTAGCGGTTGATGCAACCAAACCGCCGGAGGAGGAGTAGAACAAATGACAATATATTGTGCTTTCGAGTGAAATTTCATTGTGTTGTGGCGTGGTTTCTCGTTGGAATTTAAATCGATTTGATTGGCTACTTCAGATGAGCTCGAAATTATTAGCCAATCAAAACCTTCTCAATGAAATTCAACCAATCAGATTGATTGTGGATCGGTTTGGTCGGCGCGATTCGATTGCACCCCCTCCCCAAATTTGTATCAAATCGACAATAAATGCTCCTTCATTTATTGCATTTCCCTTTTACCCCAAATTTGGACTTTAGTGCAGATTTTTCGCCAAATATCTATCACAGATCGATGCTTGGTTCTGACTTTTGTAAAGATCGTGTAGTATCACACTAATTGAGTCAAACACTAATTCGGTGTTGACTGGGTCGCACGTGATGTGGGTTATTTTGATTGGTCGACATATATTGCTTGTCTACCGCTCATTCGACTGGATCATATCGTATCTAGACGTTGGCTTTGGAGGCGCAAAAGGAAGGGCCGTTGCGGCAGACGGCGTGGGACCGCGTGATCTTGGACGAAGGACATTTGATCAAGAACAAGAACTCCCATATGTTCAAAGCGGCCGTCCAGCTGCACGCGACCGCCGGGCGGTGGGTGCTCTCTGGCACGCCCATCACGAATAAAATAGACGACTTGGCGGCGTTGATGGCGTTCTTACGGTATAAACCCTTTGACGACCAGTATTGGTGGACCCGCAGCATTGGCAGGTACGATATCTATATATTAAATATATCAAATGATATCGTGTATATAGGCCGTTGAAACGAGAAGAACCGATCGGGATTCGAAATGTCAAAGCGTTGATGAAAGACGTGGCCCTGCGACGCACCAAAGGTGGGATGACATAGATGAAATAGATGAATTTATATTTATATTACGGTTCCGGTGCAACCACTTATGGCAAACTCGTATTCGACAAACATTGGATCTTTCTACACCTTTTCGCAGTTAAATTGGACCACGGATGTAGCCATGAAACAAGCCAATGGACAGCCCATGGTCGCCCTCCCGCCCTGTACCGTATACTCGTACCCGATCAGTTTCAACCCGACGGAGCGGATGCAGTACGAAGCTCTCGAAGTTGCTGCGAAACGCCACCTCCAGCACCTCCTCGACACCAACTCGTTTGAGCGGCAATATGCGACAGTGTTGGAGATGATGATGCGGCTGCGTCAGACGTGCAACCACCTGAGTTTATGTCCATCCAACTATGTGCAAAAACTGCGACAAGGGGTTGCACAAGAAACCCCGTTGTCCACGGTGGATTACTCGACCGAAGCGGTGCAAACGCTGGTGGAAATCTTGCGGGAAGCCACAGACACTGGCGAAGACTGCGCCATCTGCATGGACCCGCTCCAAGATGCGTACGTTCCCTTACACTATTTATTAAAGTACCCACATTTGGACATTTGGTCCAATTTAAGCTTGTACAAAGATTAGGATATATACTAGTATGGTTTTGCCCAATGTTGGATTGGCAGAAATTCACCAGAACGTTATTTGATTGGCAGGTCTTGAATCCATTCTCTTGTTTGATTCTGAATGAAGGCTCCAGTTTCGAATCGATTAGGCTTAGTATTGTCGTTTTACCCCAAAATTTGGACTTTTGTGCTGATTCGCCAAATCTATCGATCGATTGTTTGTACTGAGTTTTGTATATAAAAAGGTGTCCTTGGTATTACACTAATTGAAGTCACACATTAATTTAACG
Source organism: Aphanomyces astaci (assembly GCF_000520075.1). Lineage (NCBI taxonomy): Eukaryota > Oomycota > Saprolegniomycetes > Saprolegniales > Verrucalvaceae > Aphanomyces > Aphanomyces astaci. The sequence goes on along the minus strand of NW_009798277.1, from coordinate 17,801 downwards.
TTGATGAGGGTTTCCTGCAATCTGATTGGCTAAAATATCCTTCAGCCGATGATTCTTGTGTCCATGTATTTGATTGTGTCGATTCATTCTCCATGTAGTTTAGAATAAACACACAACAATATTGTCCTTTTCACCGAAACTTGGACTGGGCAGTTTATTTGACAAATCGACTCAAAGCACAATTGTATACCATACAACGTATACCATACGAAAATTGAATACAAATAGTTCAACTGGGAGGCCAAAGCCTTGGACTACCATTAGTGAAGATATTTCATTGGCTATCCTGTATTCGATTGGACTCCAACTTCGCATAATATTCTCAAATGTTATACATAGAGTGATCACCATGTGTCGACATTTCTACTGCCGGCCTTGCCTCTTGTGTGCATTACAAGCGAAACCGACTTGTCCGCTGTGTCGGCAGGACGTCCAGCCGGCGCACTTGGTGGCGGACGTGGCCGCTCCTCCTTTGGTGGAGATGGACCAAGTATTGCCTAGTTCCAAGATGGAGGCTCTGCTCAAACTACTGCGACTTACTCCCCCTGGCGTCAAGTCGGTCGTGTTCAGCCAGTGGACGTCCATGCTCGCTCTGACCAAAAAAGTACTGCAGGCCAACGACATCCCCTCCATTTCGTACGACGGATCCATGTCTCGCACCACTCGAGACCAACATTTGAAGTCTTTCAAGGAAGATGGGCCGAATGTCCTGCTCATGTCGTTGAAATGGTATCCTCTTTGGACTGGATGGGATATGGACCATGGTTTTAGGTGTATTTATGTATGTAGTGGTTCCATGGGGTTAAACATCACGGAGGCATCGCAAGTGTTTTTGCTCGGTACGTGCCTCTGGTGATATACAATAGTATGAAGGAGGAATTAGATCCGTGGTGGAATACTGCGATTGAAACCCAAGCGATTGACCGAGTGTTTCGACTGGGCCAGACGCGCCCTGTGCACGTGTTCAAGTTTGTCGTGGCCAATAGCATCGAAGAGCGCGTGGTGGCCATCCAAACGGCAAAAGCGGCGCTGATCAAACAGGCGTTCCAAGGCATCAAGGGGGCCTCGGACAGCGCTGTAAACGAGAAACGACTGGATATCGCCACGCTATTTCAACTCGACTGGCGGCCGAATTAGCAACATATCACTAACATTTAACATGTACGGCTTTGTATTTGTTGAAATACTGCCGAGCACACAAATCAGCATAAATTAAACAAGTCGAACCAGTCGGAGTTCTGTTGTGGCTGGTGGCGTCAGCCGGCGCCCCACCACAATGCATGGGGACCATTCGGGGGGGGGGCTGTGTAGTCTAGACAGGGCCCCCCAATGGACAATATAACGTTTGCGACGTTTAAAACCTACGAATGCGTCTAACAGTAATGGTTGCGCTTGAGGTAGGTCCTTGATTTAACCTAATGTAGCTACGCACACCACGTTACCGGTACCTCCAGTAGTGATTCCAACTACCCCTCATTCAACAAAGACATTAACCACGTTCTCCAGCTCTGCATCTCCATTTACTTTCGCAACGTGAACCACAGTACGTGTTAGCATCTTCACACTGGAGATGCTTGTAAACACTGTGCGATCTCCCTTCACTGTGTGAAACCCCCCTTCCACCACAACACTAAATAATCATATTTTCAATACTGAAACTACTAAGATCACATATATTGTTGCGAGCGACCTCATGGGTATCACAAAACACAAAGTGGAGCTCATCTCAGCGCTGATGGAGAGGATGGGAAGTAATTTCCAGCTCACAAACCTATTCTATGGTGGCAAACTCGTCCATCCACCAGTCCGCTATCGATGTAAAATCTAGCAGTGCACAAGTACTCCAGCGGTAAGGTTCTTTACAGCGAATGGTCACGCTGCGATGTCCACGGAGTGTTTTACTGTACTTTGGTGTCGTTGGCGACCAAGGGCCGAGGTAAGTATGCCGGATGAATGGCTTGTGTTGCGCAAAGCAAAGTAACCAAGGTAATTCCTCCACGGAATACTACATACAGTACTCCCTCCGTCCCAAAATTGTGGAGCGATTTTGGGGAGGGGGGACATTTCTTGTCATTATAATTGAGAGTGTAATTCAAAATCCAACGTATTGCGCCTCGCTTCGAATTCTACAGCGCTGATTGGACAAGAAAGAATGACAAGCGCGCCAAGGGCTTTAACATGATGTACGCAGCGCTTGAAACTTCTTAACGTAACATTTTCAACTCCAGGCCGAAAGTCTATATACATTTTTCAAGTATAAACCATCACTCTGATCATACATCCACTCATATGGCACCTGGAAGGCGGGACTTGACCAACGACGAGCGCGAAGCGATACTCCGTGAAACACTGCTGAAGAGCGACGGCAGCTACGCTTCAAGACTACCCAAGGGCTTTGGCCCGTACCTCGCAAGCAAGTACGAATGCAACGTGTCGTGCATTCGAAAGATCCTTGCACGAGCCAAAGACCAAGGTGTCGCCACCGGCAACATGCAGGTTTCGGTGGCCAACAAGAAGAAAGGCAAAGTAGGGCGAAAGCATGCATTCACTGCAGCCGAGGTAAAGGCTAAACTACTGCAAGTGCCACTAATCGCACGACGCTTCGATCTATTTTAGCTCACACTGGTACTCTGGACTATAATGGCTGCATATTGAACATTGAACTTACAACAAACCATAGGCATAAGTCGAGGATCTCTGCATCGAGTCCTCCGACGATTTCATGAGTGTGCTGAATGACATTGGCATTGAACCAATTAGTATAGATGAGTAGATAGATGTACATATTGTATAATCAAGTGGAAGTTACGGCCATAGGTAGTCGGCTGGCTTAGTGTGGTCGGTGGGAGGGTACTCGGGGTAATCCCCCTCCTGAATCGATTGGCATCGTCAGAAATCGTGAATTCCGTGTTAATGTATGCGTTGGATGCCGTTCGAAAGAGCCGCCGAACTTCTTGTGGGGTGACTTTCGGTGGCCTTACCGTGCGCTTGTTGACATTGTAAGACTCGGGGTCGGCAAGGAAGTGCAAAACGGCCTTTCGGGAACGTCCCACAAGTGTTGCCATCTCGATTTGGCTCTTGCCGGCTTTGTGCAAGGCCAATAACATGCCTTGCTCCTCAGGACTCAGTCTTGGGCTTCTGCTGGCATGGTTCACACACTCGTTTGAAAAGCTTAAGGCGGAAATCGATTCAGGTAATTGGTGGGAACATAAAAATCGCGCTTATATTGGTTTTAAACGCTTGGAGTGTGATAATAAACGTGGGTGTTCTATAGTTTTTGCCATGTCAAAAAAATAGGTAAAACGGTTTCTTCTATTTTGAATCTGTATGGTCAATCCGATTGCTGTGAAAGGTCATGCCGAGTGTTTGTGAGATGTACTTGCGAAGGATAGTATAGCTTTTGTTGTTGAAAGCAACGCTTTTCTTTCCCCTGTTGGTGAAAATGCATGTGTGCTATACTTATCGCCAGCACTGTATACATACATATACGAGTATGTACAGTAACAGTCTTGACAAAGGAGGTGCATGCTGTACACTTTTCGAGTCTGGCCTGCAGGATCCCAATAAACGCGCATTTCATCTCAAGGTGCATTGATTTTTCGTCGTTCGAAGTAAGAAGACCTTGCAAACATTAGTACAATCTAATCTAACAATCTAATACACATTACAGTGCCTCATTGCTATAAAAATTGACCGAAAAGGAGCAAGGGCAGGCCGAGGTCCACCGCGAGGACGGAAGGTCCATCCGATTCATTGCCAAGGCACTTGGCAAGTCTCGCGAAGCCGTGAAAGAACACTTAGATTCCCCCAGCACCTATGGGGACCGTTACAAGGGTCGCCCTGGCAAATTGCTGTTGGCGAGGGACCGAGTGCATCTCATCCGCCGCGCTGCTGCAAGTGGCCAAATCTCTGGCGCCTTGCTCGCCGACCTACCGTTCGAAGTGAGCGCTCAAACAGTTCACCGTGAGTTTGCTGGGGCCTTGCAATTGAAGTATAGCAAGCTGAAACACACATCAGTGCTCTAAAAGCAGCACAAAGCTGCTCGAATTTTGTACCGCACCTTGACACTCCCCCGGCATGGACCAACAATATCTGGCCAGACGAGAAGAAATTCAACTTGGATGACCCCGACGTCTGCAAGTATGCCCGGCAAGACATTAGTGTTGATCCGAAGTCTTATTCGACCCGGCACAGTGGTGGTGGCCGTATTATGGTTTGTGGTGGGTTTTGAAGTCAAGGCAAGCTCGATTTGGCCTTCGTTCATTGTTCCTAGAACTCCGACGACTACGTGGAAACACTGTCAAACGATCTCCTCTCCTTTTTGCCCGAGCACAACCGCACTAGCCTGTTGTTTACTTGTGCTGGGCATACGATGGTAACGAGCGTGGCGTGACTAGGCCAACCGGACTAGAGGCATCTTCGACGACAGTAGCGTTAAGGTTCGAGTGAGTATGCGTCGAGTCGACAGTTCCATGTTCGCCAAGTGCAAGCGAACGAAGGTGTCGCGTCGAGAATGCGTCCTTGATGGCCGTGTCGATGGATGCAACGGAGCATGGCTGACCCGAGGCCTTGGCGTTGCTCGATATAGCACGAATGAGGTCCCAGATTTGCTTGTCGTCTAAAAATACTTCCGACAGTTTCACCATGTAATGGTTAGCCCATTGAAATGCATCGTAATCGGACGCAGCGATATCCAGCGAGGAAGGGATTATGGCAGCACGATACTGACTCGACTCGCGATGGACTTGACGTCGGCCAAGAGAGTGTCCAGGCAGTGCAGTGACCATCGTGGTAGTTGAACTTGTGGGATTGGGCATTAAGCACCGCAGGGTCACTGGTGAGTGGGTTATTCTCGAACCGAGACACAATTGACTCAAAAAGAGTAAAACGGCAAGTAATGTTGGAGAACAGTTTCCGCAGGGAATCCACATCGACGAGTTTTTTTGTTTTTTTTTAGGAACGTTAGCGACAGAGCACGTAGACGAGACAGTGCCTTGGCAAGTTCCGTTTTCAGAGTAGCACTCTTCACCGATTGGTTGTGAGTAGCGATCGCCTTATGTCGCACGGTTAGGCCATCACCAGTGAAGTCCGCGACTGAGTAGAGTTCGGGCTGCTTAAGCTTGTCGACTTGGACATCGTCATCGAGGATACTCAAGATAGACGGCTCAAGGTCCGAAGGCATATAAGCCTTGTTGAGGTAGAATTGAGTAAACTCATGGCCATCGGCTTGGCTGACGAACAGCGGCTTCCATTCAAGGAACGTTCTGTTCTGGTCGTCCAGAGGAGGCCCATTGTAGAGCGGCGCACAGGTTGAGTGAGGGCTCATAACCTGTCAAGAAGTCAAAGTAGGCCCAAAGAGGAAGGCAGCAACCGAGTACAGCGTATGTCTAGGAGGACAAGAGCGCAAAACAGGGGAAAACGAAGAGTGAATTAGGATGAGTAGTGTGGAGTATTTCCCCTACCCTACCGCCAAGCTACGAGGAGATAGCCGCTGATTGGTCAGACACCGAAGCGCACATATGAGGACATACCGCCTTAAGTGTGGGCGACAACACCCTGCAATGTGCGCTCACTTGACAGTTACAATTAGCGAAGCGGTTCCACAACATGTGGTTCTAGTATAGGCCCTCGCGGAGGAATGTCTTAAACAAATGATAATCCAAACTCAATTACTCCATGGAGTGCAAATCAGTTTTGGTGGAAACACCTGTGGTTGAAGTTCGGAGGAAAACGTGTGAAGGCACGAATTCGAAGTTTATATATAACTTGAATAAAGTAAAGTTTAAGTTCATAATATGCGCGCACTTTCCTCAACGAAACCCCGAAATACTTTGAATGCTCATTATTCGAATCGCCAAGGAACGCACAGCATGGACGTAGCTACACCCCCGACTCCGGTTATGATGTCAATTGAAGTACTAGTACTAGATAACCCCCTCTATACCCATGAGGCGCCTAAAACGCATACCTCTCTCCGCAAAGCATCGAGTAGTCGCAGCGTTCAGAAACGACGACGACTGGAAATCCGTGGCGTACGCCAACGGGATAACTAAAACACTGCTCGAAATATAGTCCCCGAATGCTAACCGTTTCAATCGATACGCGCTACGCCTCGAATACTACCACGGATGAGCGGAGACCATGGACGACATGGAAGTTGGCATGTGATGCTAAAACGAGGATTTTGCTTGTTACATTTCGACTGCTTTTTTATGTGATTTTTAATTTTTAATTTGAGTTATTCCATTTTCATCGGGCACACGACACAATTCATCGGGCAGATGCCCAATTACAGGAAAAACCGACCCCCCAAAAAGCCGACCATCTGTATTATTTGAACTATTTTAATAAATTGCTTAACCTCCAATATTTTGTAAACCTGATCAAATTAACCAATCAAAGCTTAGAACAAATGCAGTACACTGATTGGTGGATTCAATTATAAAAATTCAAATTCTGCAAGCGTCAATAATGTTGATATTTCCTCGTTTTGACTACCATGCCGAGACGATGCCACAAATCGTATACCATTGGCGAAAAGCAAAAGATATCCGGCTGTTTCGACCAAGAAACCATCAGTACCCGGGTATTTTGTGCCACCCATGACATCCCCCGAAGCACTTGGATTGGATTGCAACAAGGCAAGGAGAAACTGACGGGCACAATCATCAACGGGAAGCGAAAGATGTTCGATGGCCAGAGCGCACGACAATCCTTCCCATTCAAGAACGAACTACTCGGTTTCATGAAAGACGTGCGATGGGATGAGCATGTCCTCACGTCCATGCACATGATTATGTTCATGAAGACGTACCATACGGCCTGGCTCGACGACTACAAGGTTGGGAAGCGAGATTCGTATAAGCCCCTTCTCAAGTTGGCCAGGACGTCGCCCGGCGTTACAACGTTTTCCAACGAGTCCCATGTTATACGAAAATGCCGTCCGTCGAGATGGAGGGTTTGCGCAACAACTTTGGTGGCCAGTTCTAGAACAAGTATCACGCGTACGAGCCATGCGACATCCTAAACGTTGACGAAACGGGTGTCAACTATGACATGCCTCCAGTCAAGATATGGACAGAGAAGGAAAAGTCGTCGAAAGTGGATAAGATCCAAAAGCACTCAGACCGCCTGACAGCGGCGATGACATGTCGCACGAACGGTACCTGGGCGAATAACACCGCCGGCCATTCAAAGTGCAAACCGGATATTGTAGTTGTGTAGTTTAACTCCCGTTCGGCCATTTTATAGTACGTCTAAGACGTATGAATTTTGTATTGATTTCATTATGAAAAAGAGACACGACTCTCAGGTAACATTCATTGTACGATCAGAAGTTGATTGAAAAAGTCGTTCCTCCCTTACGGATAGCTCGTCGAAAGCCGGAAAGCAAGCCGAAAATTACGTCTAAGACGTATTATACGTTGATGTCGAATTGTGAGTTAGGAGAGTTGACAGGATGGAATCGATGGGTGATTTCTGAACAATGGGTAATATATTCGGTGTGATGAGCCCCCTTATATGGTGGACAACCTTAGGGCATTCATGAGTCTATTTTTTGCCGTTGTATTAAGCGTAGCGAAAAGGAGACACCTTCACAAGATATCGCTACTATTTTACGTTACCATGTAGACTCTGCACCATTCCCCTCCCCCTATGATTATCACAACAAAATCGTCGTAATCACAACCTTTGCAGTTTAAACCACAGCAAGTAAAATTTTATACCGCTTACGCTTTGGGCAGTCTCCTCGTGTTCACCAAATTTTCAAGAATCACTACATAGTATTACTACTCGTAGCACATAGTACTATTGGTTCGTAGTGTTGCATCAAAATTAACTCCGATGGGTCAAAACGATTCAAGTTGTCAAAGTCCTTCTAACATGCCAAGATAACTCGACGACGTGATGGGATGTTCATATGGTATGTGAAGTGATTGGTACACCGTTGACCGTAATTAGTGCGGACCGCACTAATTTTCAACCTACTACGTAGTAGTCACCAGACCTACTGCTAATGCATTAGTGCTGACCGCACCAATTTGAATATTGAGAATTAGTAAGGATTATATCTTGATTTTTGTATGGTGGATTTGCAATGAAAAGTTACATCACAAATCGGCATTGATTTGAATAGTCAATAGTACCGACACATCATGTACAAGGGTTTTTACTACACTTGATGGCTTCCTCTGACTACCAGATTAATCGGGCATCGTTGCATACAACCCAAACACCCAAAATTGCACAAAATTGGTCCGCACTATTTATCAACCACAAATTTCTGGAATTCCTTCACACATGTATTAGTGAGGACCGCACTACTTCTGAATCCGTACTACTTACGGTCAACGATGTAGGATCGTTAAGAGTTTGAAAAGGGAGGTACCATCTTGCGGACGTCGCGTCATCCTGTGAATAATGTCGGGGAGATGAGGGAAATATAGCATTCAAATGGAATTCTACGAATTAATCCCCTCAATAGTTGCCATATCGGACGAGGAATTAGTATTTGTCGCCGACGCTTGTCGGTTTACAAATGGAATCCATTATCCGAAATATACGGAAAAAACTAGTATCAACTATATACTGACAAACATACTAGCCAATATTCATGAAGATTCACGAAAATTCGAATCTTCGCGGAATTCAAAATTTGCGATCTTTGAGCGAGGATATCGCCGTTAATATTAACCCATCCGCTCTTAGTTGAATGGATTTTTGTTAGATTGCACTGTCAGCATACCGCTTTATATAATTCTTTGAAATGTAGGTGGATGTAGGCTGTTGAATCTGACATCCACAACAGCCATTCAGCGCAAAAAACGACGAATTCGTTGTTTTGGACCCCCTTTCATTGGTTCAAATCAATATTCGATGCGAATTACAACATGGATCTCAGAACCCTGTGCTGTGAAGAATATGCTGGCGCAATATCGTAATTCAAACGTCTGTACTTGCAGATTTATCGTCCCTTCTACAAGGTCATTCGGGATCTACAAATGGTATTCGCCAAAATTGGATTACATCTAGTAGTTTGAAATTCTCTGTAGCTCTAGCACGTTTTATTTTGACTTCATTGAAAAATTATATTGGATTTGTTTCTTAAAATATGCATTATTGATATCGACATCGCAACTATCCGGATAAGTCAGCAAGCGGTCAAGCATTTGGTGCTGCGTTTTGATCCAGTAAAATAGCATGCGAATTTGTCGAATTCCACATTTCCCTCATCTCCCGGGATGAGGAAGGGGATTACCGAGTCCGACATGGTACCTCGTTCGCCAAGTTCACGTTGGTGTGTCGTAGCAGGGTGTCAACTACATGTTCATGGCCTTCCTGGCTGCCGCATATAGCGCAGACTCGCCATCATATCGCGCTATGCTCACTGGTCGCATCGTGTTTACGGAACGACGTGACCCTCTCCAATCCTTCACGCGCGACACTCCTGGTGAACCTCAAATACCTCTATAGTGCACCAGTGTTTGATGTGCCCATTGCTTTGAAGGCGGGTCGGTAGCCAAATGTAGCAAGTCGACTCGTCACTCAAAATCTGGTTTTGGCGACGACACGTATTTTCGGGGTTTCGGGGTTTCGGGGTTTCGATGTTGTCAAATACACATTTGTGTTAGTTCTATTTAATTTCAGGATGTGTTCGTTAAATGTTGTATTGTCTGCTGGTTTTGTTGTAGGGATTAGGAGTAGTGAGAACGATAACAAGGCTATTTGATGCGTCAACCTTGAGCAGTTTAGTTATTAGATTTCGGGGTTTCGGGGTTATTGCTTCTCCAAATGTTTTTTTTTTTTCCCAGGTAAATTATATACAGTTTCATAGAGCATCGCTTGATAGATACTGTGGTGTGATTAGGTCAAAATTTACCCAATGACAAAAAAGTTAGGAACTATTTAAGTTGTGGTGTTTCGGGGTTGCGGTGTTTCGGGGGGTTATATATTCTCGAAAAGATTTTTTTTTCCAGGTGAAGTGTATACTGTTCGATAGAGCTTCGTTTGATAGCTACTGTGGTGTTCTTAGGTTAAAATTTACCCAATGAGGAAAAAGTTAGGAACTACTTAAGTTGTGGTGTTTC
>NW_009798277.1:5412-7613 GCF_000520075.1 Aphanomyces astaci | reverse complement strand
GAGACCCTGGGCGACTCACCCTACTTCTGTCTGTTCGGACGGGACCCGGTTCAGCCCCTGCACCTGGCCCTTATCCACCGTCTGAAATATCGGGGCCGATATGCTGTTTCGGTTGCGGATTTCCGTAAAATACGGCCTAATTCATCAGTTTAAAACCTGTTTTGGACTAGGTAATTTAAGCCGATATGTTGCGGATTTCGAAAAAGTGGGGCCGATACCACGTTTTTATCCCGAGAAACCGTTGATATATTATAGACAAAACGGTTTTTCTTTAAAGCGGTCTGTTTACCTTTGCAACTCTATAATCCGCAACAGCTAGAAAAACGTGCAAGTAAAAAAACTCGTATTTAACGCCCTGTTTCAGAAATCCGCAACAGGTAATTTAAGCCGATATGGGCCTATATTACCTGTTTCGGGAAGAGAACCCCCGGATAATCAATAAACCTAAAGCGTTTTTGAATTTGTATCCGTTTTATTCTGTTGAAATTTATATTCTCCGCCGACACGGCCAGCAGGCTCGGACGACAGGCTTAGGTGGCTCACTTGAAAGCGCTACTTAGATATGCATAGCGCTACTCAGTAGATCACACACATACATATCTAGCTAGATGGCAGGCCAAAAAGCGCATTCGCGGAGGCAGTCTATCTTTCATTATGCCATACTGGCCTACCGGTCCCGAATCGTGGGTGGCTAGTGTTAGGGCTGTACTGATCACAGCCTCAAGATACTCACTACATCGCACACATACATGTATATCTCACTATCCCGCCGAAAAGCGCATTCGCGGACGGTCTCTATCTACCTCTACCTGCATGCGCCGACGGCCGACTCTGTGGCGCGCGGAAACTATCCGCAACAACATGAAAAACGTGCATGCAAAATAACTCATATTTAACGTCCTGTTTCAGAAATCCGCAACAGGTAATTTAAGCCGATATGGGCCTATATTACCTGTTTCGGAAAGAGAACCCCCGGATAATAAAGAAACCTGAAGCGTTTTTGAATTTGTCTCCGTTATATTCTGTTGAAATTTATATTCTCCGCCGACACGGCCAGCAGGCTCGGACGCCAGACTTAGGTGGCTCGCTTGAGTGCGCTACTTAGATATGCACAGCGCTACTCAGTAGATCACACACATACATATCTGGGTTTCGGGGTTTCGGGGTTATAGAGCAATCCCGGGTAATTTCAAAAAAAATTCCCAGGACAATTATACATCATTCGATAGAGAATTTTGCGTTGAGTGCTGTAAAAAATGGAATCCTAAATATACCCAACAGGAATTTTTTTATTCGACTTTTAGTTTCAGGGGTTTCGGGGTTTTTCGCGAAATAAAACTCGCACGATAGTGCATTCTGTGCGAAGCACCAACCGGCCGAAGGCCCCGCCCGAAGGGCGCCCGCCCAACGGGCGGTGGGGGTGAGGGGGCGGAGCCCCCTCATGTTGTCAAATTCTCATTTGTGTTAGTTTTATTTTATTTCAGGATGTGTTCGTTAAATGTTATGCTGTCTGCTGGTTTTTAAGTAGGGATTAGGTGTAGTGATGATGAAAAGAAGGCTATTTGATTCGGCAACCTTGAGCAGTTTAGATATTAGATTTCGGGGTTTCGGGGTTATTTGTTCTCCAAAAAAATTTTTTTTTCCCAGGTAAATTATATACAGTTTGATAGAGCATCGCTTGATAGCTACTGTGGTGTGATAAGGTCAAAATTTACCCAATGACAAAAAAGTTAGGAACTATTCAAGTTTCGGGGTTTCGGGGTTTCGGTGTTTCGGGGGGTTATATATTCTTCAAAAAATAGGTTTTTTTTCCCAGGTGAAGTGTATACTGTTCGATTGAGCGTCGTTTGATAGCTACTGTGGTGTCGTTAGGTTAAAATTTACCCAGTGAGGAAAACGTTAGGAACTACTTAAGTTGTGGTGTTTCGGGGTTGCGGTGTTTCGGGGTTTTTGTATTCTCCAAAAAATATATTTTTTCCCAGGTGAAGTGTATACTGTTCGATAGAGCGTCGTTTGATAGCTACTGTGGTGTCGTTAGGTTAAAATTTACCCAATGAGGAAAAAGTGAGGAACTACTTAAGTTGTGGTGTTTCGGGGTTTTTGTATTCTCCAAAAAATATATTTTTTCCCAGGTGAAGTGTATACTGTTCGATAGAGCGTCGTTTGATAGCTACTGTGGTGTCGTTAGGTTAAAATTTACC
>NW_009798277.1:0-522 GCF_000520075.1 Aphanomyces astaci | reverse complement strand
TTCAAATACACATTTGTGTTAGTTCTATTTAATTTCAGGATGTGTTCGTTAAATGTTGTATTGTCTGCTGGTTTTGTTGTAGGGATTAGGAGTAGTGAGTACGATAACAAGGCTATTTGATGCGTCAACCTTGAGCAGTTTAGTTATTAGATTGCGGAGTTTCGGGGGTTTTATATTCTCCAAAAAATATTTTTTTTCCCAGGTGAAGTGTATACTGTTCGATAGAGCGTCGTTTGATAGCTACTGTGGTGTCGTTAGGTTAAAATTTACCCAGTGAGGAAATTGTTAGGAACTACTTAAGTTGCGGTGTTTCGGGGTTACGTTGTTACAGTGTATTGAATTGATTTAATGAATGTACGTTCTCAATGTACAGGTACACCAAAGTACTGTACCTTACACTTAGAGTTAAACAGTAGATAGTTCTTCTTCGTTCGGTTTTATATTTGGAATCCACGTTAAAGACTTGATTAAAGTTAAGGTATGCTTGAAAATAATGTATACTAGTATCGGGTTTTGAAAATT
>NW_009798276.1:1143147-1183921 GCF_000520075.1 Aphanomyces astaci | reverse complement strand
CGATTCTGATTCCGGCTAGGTCGGGTTTATTAAGTTGTTGGAAATAGCCCAATCACGGTCAACGGTGTACGTTGAATAGATTGGGGCAAAAACGATCCACAACGAGTTGACCCGCGCACCTCCTTGTTTGATATAGTACACAATATCTGCTGCAAATATTCCGGATGCTTCCTCGTAACCGGATAGCCGCAAAAGAGGCGAAAAAGAAGCGCCCACCGTGGGGCTCGGATGGGCAGTTCCTTATTTGCCTTGTAAACAATACTACCGTTGTCACTTGGATTAACTATGGTTTCTACCCGAGCCAAAGCTAACGCACCCTTTCTCGCCGACACCAATTCTATGGTGCAGGCCATGGATGCACTCTCACCACCTACCACTTGGACGTGTGAGACGAATTCCGACGACATGGAGGTCCAAATTCACGATTTGACCTCTCCGGTGGCCGAAATGCGCGATTTTGGCTTGAACTCGTTTTCGGCGACGCGCGACGCCGCCTCCACCGATCCTGCTTCGCCGCCTATGGTGCGTGAGTATGCCACCTCCCCGGGTCCCATGGTACCTGTCGATGTGCCACGACACCTCAAACGGCACTCAAACGGCGCAACGGGTGCAAATTGGGTTCTTTGACGACGTCGAGCCACCACCCGGCCTTGGCTAGCCTGTCTGGAACCACCACCGCGAGCGCTGCAACCGCTTCTGGCCATTTGGGCCTATCCACCAGCAACACCGTCAGCCCTGGTGATGCGCGAAGTGATATATCGTCCCAAGCCACGTTACCTGCTCGTGTTGGTGACGCTGGATCGTCTGAAAACGTCAATCCACGCTCGCTCCAATGGCTCTGCAGCTTCGGCTACGACTGCCACCTCGCCGCCGTCGACCGATCCATGGACCGCCTTCGCTGCCAAGCGTGTCGAGGCGACCAAGGCGTCACAGACGAAGGATGTGGGTACGTATCGTCCATCCATGGCCGATCTGAAGCCGCTCCTTGCCAAGCACTCTGCAGGCACTCTGTCCTTCCACGACACCTTACCCATCCAGAAGCACGACAAGCGCGAGGTCGTCGGATGGCTGCACATGGCCACGGGCAACCACACCAAGGCCATCAACGAGGATATATGCCGCCATGGCGTCGCTGCTGCACGACAACCAGTCGTTGGTCAAGGGTGACACGCTCGTCGACGTCATCAAGTGTGAGAAGGATCCCCAAAACCACATGTTGCGATGGGGCATTGCCAGCGAGACTGCTCTCAGACAACTTCAAGGTGCGATGTTGAAGCTGCGTATTACCACCACCAGCGGGAAGGTCAAGAGTACCACCTTCATGACCTTCCAGCTAACCCTCCCCCACGCTCTCGATGGATTTTTTATGGATATTCCCGCCGGGCTCCATGGCCTGGCTACGCTCGTGAACTCAGGTCGTCTGGACTCAATCTGTATCTTCATGGGACGGCACCCAGAGGACTTTGGGATCCACCTGCACCGCCTCTTTGCCGACGACAGTCCTACCTTCGAGCTGTTGATTCGGCAGCGACTACTGCATCGATGGCTGCGCACTACCTGGGGAGGATCAGCGTCCTTAGACCAGCTTTATACCAAGTCGTTCGGGCACAAAATGACCCGGGACTCCGTGGTGGAGCTCTTCCGAGCTCTGCAGCACTCGGACACCTTCGAACCCACCGTCACTGCGACCGATGACGAGTTCTCTCTCTCTCGCGTGGACCTGGAACTTGTGGTGGTCCTCGCTGAGGTGCTCGTGGCTGCACACAGCCCTCTCTACTTCTCCTCCGACGCTGCTGTCGTGCTCACGACTTGAACTGCGACCGAGGCCATCCCAACCCATCGTGGATATCGTTCCCTCTCTGATGTTACGTTCCACGGCAACGTCTCAGCAAAAGTGTTCATAAATTGGACTTTTACCTGTCAATGAATAACTCAATTTATACCAATGGGAGGACGATATAGTCTTTTGAACTAGCTAATACAATACATTGTTGGAGCGTTATTTTGACGAATCTACGCAAAGTGACAGGGCAACACATATTAATTAGCTTTGTTCAAGGTACAGCAGCCTCCAAGCCAAGAACGTCACGAGCACTGGCAACATAATCCTGTCCGTCGACACCGCCTTCGACGATATCGACGCCGGACCGTGTAATGATTTCCTTGGTCTCGGCATCGAGAAATATGAGTGTGGGGATGAACTTGATGCCAAATCTCTTGCCCAAGTCGGTTTTGGTTGAGCGGGTTTCGTATGGAAGGGCTGGAAACGTCACGTAGTCGCCCCAGTACTCGTCGAATTGTTCCTGGTTGCGGTCACACGACACAAACACGATCTCGATGTACTTATAGTATGTAATACGTACTTCGAAGTATTAATCAAAACAGTAAGGTTAGTTAGTATACTCCGGAGTAGTAACAAATTGCTGTGTTTTCTGAGTAAACAACAGTGGTGGTACTGTTTTAATGAGGGTGAATGTACTGTTAAGCAGTTTTGTCCAATCAAATCCTATTAGTACCATGGTAGGTTCGTTCCTGATAATGGTTGAAACTTTTCGATGGATCCCCAGCACGTTTACGAGGAGAGCTTGCCGTTGATCCAAGAGATTCACAAGACATCAATTGAAGGCGATGCTCTTGTCCCTGGTGGTGCTCAGCCTCTTAACTCGCCTGAGATTCTGGGTCTGCTTGCCCAGTTCGGTGCAGTAGGGTTCGTCTTCACCCTCCTGCCGGCACTCAATTACCCAATTTTCAACGTGTACTTGCAAATGGAAGGGTATCAAACAGCGTCGTATGGCGTGCTGGTGTCGATGGGTTGGTCCTTTAAAGTCGTGTTTGGCATGTTGTCCGATTGCGTTCCCATATTTGGCTACCGTCGCAAGTCGTGGATGGTTCTCGGTTGGTCGGTGTGCTTTGTCTGCTTGGCGATCATGGCATCGTTACCGATCGGAGCTCCATATTGCAATCGCAAGCTTAGCTCGTACTGCGGTACGCCACTGGCCAACGTGCCCTTGGCAGAGCTACGTTCGCACTTCAATCTCCACGCGCCAGACCAAGGCTCGCTGTTCATTATTCTGTCAATGCTTGTCTCCGTCGGATATGTCATTGCCGAATGCGCTTCTGACGCCATGATCATCAAGTACGCTCAGCGAGAACCGCTGGCCACGCGTGGTCGCGTGCAAACCGCGGCGTTCACCACTCGGTACCTCTGTGGCCTTCCTGCATTGGCAGTCACTGCATTTGGGCTCAACGGCATCCAGTACAATGGTACGTTTTCGTTTTCGCTGTCTCCAAACGTTCCCTATGCCCTTTGCTTGGTGCCGTGTCTGCTGGCATGTGTGGCCGTGGTGGTTGTTGTGCAAGAGGACCCGACAACTGCATCCCCATCGACCATTATTACCGTCGCGTCGTGGTGGCAAGGGTTCTGGGCGCTACTTCAACGACAGGCCATGTGGCAAGTGTGCATTTTCAAGTTCGTCAATGGCTTCTTCCGCACCATCACGGCCACGCCGCTCAACCCGATCAAGTCCACGTGGGCCCATGTGACGCCGCTCACAGACGCCGTGTCCACGATGGTCGGTACTGCGCTCTTTTGCTCCGCACTGGCGATCGTGGGCAGGTACGGGCTGCACTGGAACTGGCGGTGGAGTCTTGTGGTGGCCAACTTGTCCATTCTCGTGCTGGACGCCACCGTCATGTTGTGCACGACGTGGAATGTGGTTCGAAATCAGTGGTTCTTCGCTGGGGTGACCATGTTCGAGCAGATTCCGAACGGAATGATCATGATCATCGGGTCGTTCTGTGCCGTGGAAATGGCCGACGTGGGCACAGAAGGCGCCACGTATGGCCTGCTGACGTCGTTGGCGAATTTGACCTACCCGTTGTCGGCCGCCGTGTACAATTACGTGGACTCGTTCTTTAAAGTCAGCCAAAACGACATTAAGACCGATTCCAACGCCGTTCGATGGGACGTCACGACCGTGTATGCGATATCGTATGGCTGCAAACTAGTGGCCCTCGTCCCCCTGGTTCTTCTTCCGTCCCAGAAACCCCAACTGCAAGCGCTGAAGCGTCGGGGCGGCCACAGTCGCGTCGCCGGCGCCGTGGTGCTACTCGTGTGTGCATGCAGTTTGACATTTTCACTCGCGTCCAACTGTTTTGCAGTGTTTCCGTCCACAAAGTGCTTTCGCATTGCTGGGGGCAATGGCGTCGTGGGTCCGGATGGGTATTGTGTGCAGTCAGTCGAAATAAAAAGGGCAACCTGAATGAATATTTTACAATGTTCTGGCCCAACCGCCATTTTGCATTTTGGAGCCAAATTGTCAATAAATGCAATAACGCTGATACATTTTAAAATATATGTCTTGCTTGACGAGTTTGAACCCAAATCCAACAATTCCACGTGGGATTTATGACTCCGTGAGCCTCCATTTTGAAAATAGCATGTTTGGTTATCCCATTTTGCCAGAAAATGGGAAATGTTACCACACGCACCCTAGTGCAATGCTGTAACGTTGCTGCGAAATTACATCACTTGTTTGTTTTGCCTTCATGTCGAAGTTACGGATGCAATTGCACAAGCCCAGCCCGGGCGAGCTTTTGAATCTTGGGTCCGAACACTTTGTCGTTCATGTATTTTGACAGCACGCCCGGCACTTGACACGCTCGCAGGACCTTTTGCATGTCCGGGTCGCCTAGAATACCCTGCAGCTCAGGGTCTGCGAGAATGCGCTGAACAACTGCATCTTCTTCTGGCGATCTGCTCATCGAAGTCAGCGCTTGCCGCTGAATGTCGTCCCTTGTGGGTATGGCCGTTTTCTCCTCGATTTTCCCGAGCTAAACACACAAACAAGTTGAAGGTTTCCAACCCTCGCAAAAAAACACAAACCTCTTCGAAATGGTGGCCCATGAACTGGAGAAAGTCTTTAAACATCACGCCGAAGTCGGGATCGTTCTAACCGACTGGTCAACTTATTGGTTTGTCGCATTCATTCCAAGTGCGTACTTGGTACTTGAGGATGGCCGCGGTGGGATTGGTCGACATTTCTTGGATGGCGGCCGTAAAGCGAGGGTTTTTCATGGCTGGAATGAATGCACGAATGAGTTAACAGTTTCTGTAAGCCACCGAACAATTGCATGCATGCATACCTTGGCACAATTTGGGGTTCCGACCGAGCTTTTCGAAGAAAGCAGGGGTCATCCAATCTACCCATGACAACAAACACCACATTATTCCCGACTTCTAGTAATAAATATAAATATTTTTATCATATATGGTATGGATTTTTATATATCATATATGTATTCATATAAATATATATATGTATCATAGATGTATATGGCTTGGCGAGGTCGAATACCTTCGGGCTTGAGGTTTTGCATTTGATTCATCGCGTCGTGCACTTCGGGCAGATGGAGTGACGATTCCTTGGCGGGGTTGCGACGGAGGGTTGGGATGTCCGGACTACTAGATATGGCCACGGCAGTGGATACAGATTTCTTCTTTGCTGGTTTGGGATTACTAAAGAACCCCTTCTTGAGCCCACCCCCAAATGTTTGACTTCGTTTCCGTTCGTCGGCAACTCTCGCAGCCTGTTTCATCGCTTTGGCACGGGTGGCGACTTCCAGCATCTCGTCCATGACAGTCTGTTCGCCCTCGACATGCTGGTTACCCCCGTCCTCTAGCATCGAAAGAGAACACAACGGTGGCGGCTCGTCCATCGCAACACTCCCAGTTTTGGGTATATTTCCAAACTGCACTTTGCACGTTTATTTTCGAATATCGTAAACCGCCGCGACGTTTCGATGGACCAATCAGATTGCGAGGTTCGTTTAGTGATTTACATAACATTAACGTTACGATGGACATTCCACCAGCATGTAGAAAAAATCGATGCTGGTAAAATGACATTGCATCTCCAACGCGCTGTTCCAAGTAAGTTACTAACGTTACAGTAAAGTTAGACGTATTTAGCAAGTGAAAAAGTGGTGTCCAATTATTAAGACAGTTTTACGGATAACGACGGAATAAGTGGCCCTGTGGTACTTCGAAATAGCACTTCAAATTTGTATTGGGACAAACTACTTCAAAAGTAGATACTTAAATCAATACGAAATTTTAGTACCACGGGGCCAATTAGTCCGTCGTTATCTGTACTACTTTCCTTGATTTCTTACCCAACTCACTACAGTATACTTCGAAGTAGATAATATTGACGTTCTCAACCGTATAAAAAAGAAGCCAACTCGAAATATCAATTGTGAACATGACCACCACGGATATCAATCGCGTCATTTTGGATGGCGAATACATGTTAATGACTTGTCCAGTAGTCGGACATGATCAGACGGAAGAAAACGCGAGCAAGGCGAGTTAGGCACAACTACCGGTACAGTTAGGAGCTTCTCGATTCAGGTCATGCGATTTTTGAAAACTACTTGGAACTATTCTAGGTGACAACAAGTACGACGGCAGCCAATACTTCGATTTCCAAAATTTTGTCATGTTAAGTGTCCGAACAGGATCGAAAGAGCGCGGTCAAAGTAGAGCACGGTCTAGGACGAGGGGACTTGGTGAGCATGATGATTAGAGCTCGGCCATGGCCAAACGGGAGCGGAGTTCGCGCACTTGCGCCTTGAGTCGGCTGTTTTCTTCACGGGAAGTCGACAGGTCGCCGTGCAAGTCTTTCAATTCACGGTTCGCTTCGGCCTGTACATACAATTCAATCACAATTCTCCGACATATTCGTTACATCAGTATATATATATATATACCTGGATGATTTTCAATTTGGCCACCGTTTCGTGGAGCTTTTCGTTTTTGCCTTCGAGTTCCAGCACGCGTTGACGCAAGTCGTCCTTGGTCATGCTTTCCGTGATCACGCGGGCAAAAATCTTAAAGATATCGCTGTCCTCTACATTGTTGAAGTCCATCAGGACAAGCTAACTGTTATAACAACAACACAGTACCGTTGGTGTAATCGTTGTCCACAACGTTCACGAGGACGTAGCTGTCGAAAATGCGCTACACAATCATACAGTTCCAGTAGTTTATAAGACTGTATATAGGTAGGTAGGCGGTTTGCGATGATTATATATGTGACTGCCTACCTTGATCAACTGGTGCGATGGCGAGTCCGTCTCGTACGCCGACGCCCACTAAAACAACCGTTGTAAATTGGTTGATATGATGGAATAATCCCATATTTTCCAGTATTATTATTGATTCACAAACCTGACTCAACCACAACTCGAACGCTTCGTCCTTCCACGCTGCGAAACTGGCCGTGTCCACCACCGTTGGCTATACATACATACATGCGAATATAACGTCATCAACGCAATATGAACCTTCGTACTTGGATGATCTCTTTGCCAGGGAACACCCCCCACGTCACAGCAGTCACACTCGGCCCTGGTGAGTTGGTGTATTCCGTTCCTATTTCGCCATTTATCAGCAGTAGCCATACATACAATAACAAGATGCACACGAACAACCATACCGTTGGCACTGAATGCATGGTACGACAAGTTGGGGTAATCTGCGAGCGCCACCTAAATGCCACCCGCCCAGCAAAAACCAAAACGTCGTCACATATTCACACAAATATGACCGTACCACCAAGCGCTGCATCAGGTGCGGAGGCACAAAGAACTCGACGTATGCCTTCTGGAACACAAAGCCGTCCTTGCCGCCCCATCCGACGCTCGGGTCTTCGGACGGCGCGCCGTTGATGCGGGGCTGGCTGTTGATGGTCAAGAACCCCATCGAGTTGATCCAGCGAAGGTTTTCACGGATGATGGTGCTTTCGCCAGACAGCCCTTGCTCACACCACGGCAGCTAGTACCCACACATATATATACATCCATGAGTCTTGCGGTCACAAACAATAGAAGGAGTACCTGCTTGACGCTGCCTTCGATGAACTTGACAAACACGTTCCACACGTCCTGCTCTGTCTGCGGACGTCCCCACAACTACCCACATATCATTATCAGCAAACACCGAATCAGATATATATATATCCGAATCAGATATGTATCCGAATCAGAATGTGTGGGTATCGGAATCAGACGTACGGCGTCGCGCGCGACTTTGGGGCGCTTGTACGCCAAGTAGTACTCGGACAATTCGCCGTACGCGGGACTTGTGCGGTCGCCCCACCGTCCATTGGGAAAGTCGTCCCATTCCGACGTTCGCGCAATATAACTCGACGCGCGATTGGACCAAAAGATGGGGCGCACCTGTTCATTTTCAACCAATCAGACAAGCGCGATACACGGATGACGGGTCAAACCTGTTCGATGCTCTTTTCCAGTGTGCCGTCCTTGCTGCGCGTGATGGGAGCTCCCCACGGCAACCCGCGCTCGCGCTCGATCAAATGCAGCCCTTCCAGCACCGTGCGCACCGTCGTGGCCAAGTTCCTAGTTTGGTTAATGTTGACATGCAATGATTCTTTGGGACCCCGAGAATGGCGCGTACATGGTGTAGAAATGGAGCGACAAGTTGTTGGCCAGCAGCTTACGACACGTGTCCACGGCCAACTGGATGCCGTACTTCTTGACGGCCGAGTCGTCGTTCTTGATGGTTACGAGGGCGTCTTCGACTTGGGGCGGCACGCTGGTTTTGCACCAGTTGGTGAATTTCAGAAACGAATTGTACGTTTGGATGGGCAGGTACCTACACCACATACGACGTAAGGGTGGTTACTGCAAAGAGAAGACTAGTAGTAGTACTAGTAGTAGTAGTAGTACCCAGGCAAGATTGGAATTGTAATGCCAACTTGACGGCAATCGCGAATCCATTGGAGCAACTTGTCCACGTCAAAGAAGAACTGGGTGATGATAAAGTCGGCCCCAGCGTCTTGCTTTTCCTTCAATCGAAGCATGTCCACGCGACGGACTTGATCCGACGGCGGCAAGTTTGGGTTGTTCCACGCTTCCGTGTGGACTTCGGCGTACCCGGCGGCAGCAATGCAGAACCAGTCGCCGTGTTCCTCACGGATGAACCGAATGAGCTCTACGGCGTTTTGGAAACCCCCAGGGATGGCCTTCCATCGCTCAGACCCGATGGGCGGGTCGCCACGCAAGGCCAAGATATTGCGGATTCCCGCGGCGCGGACGTTCTTGAGGATTTCTCGCAGTTGTTCGCGAGGCAAATGGCACGTCAAATGCATGAGCACGTCGATTTTGAACTCGTTTTGGATGTGCGACCCGATCTTGAGCCATAGCTTCTCGTCCTTGAACGCACTGCGCCACGTGAGCGTAACGAACGTTGGCTGCAACTGGAAGCCCATTTCTTCAACGCGATTCAGCAGGTTGAACACACCATCCTCCGTCTTCGCAGGGAAGAACTCAAAGCTCACGCTGGGCGACCCTGTCTTCTCCAGCTCCGTCAACCGATCGATGATCTTACCCATGTTTCTCTGGTCCTGTCAATGTCGAATGACGTGTGATGGCCTTTCAACATGACGGTAAAGGTCCGGATAAACATCCGGTTAATGGGCACACCGCCTCCTCCAACGTGATTGGGTATCCGGTTGTCCGCATACAAAACTTCTCACGCAACCTATAACACGACACTACGAGCACAGGGAGGGTACCCAGGACGAGCAGACTCTGGCTAAGCGGAGCCCTATAGTCGTACTATGTACAAGCAGGGTTTGACGAGCAAAGGGCCACAAATGGAGGTGCGACGATCGCTCAAGCTATCCATTGCATACAGTATTTGAATTATCCGAATGGTACGGATAACAATGACCTTTGGTAACTTGGTGAACCGTCACGCGCGTTAACATTGCCGGCGACGCCGCCCGCACTTTCAACACGACGAGAAGCGATGTCGTCGAAGCGGCCTACGACCGCACCACTGCGGCCGACATTGGTTCAAGCGTTCCCTGCCACAGTGGAGTTCGTGGACATTGAAGCCATGACGTGCTACCTGGTGTCGCTGTCGATTCAAAACACAAGTCGCCACGTCGTTCGATTTCGATTGACGACGCCCACGTCCAAGTACTTCCGCTTGCTTCTGCACAACCAAGACCTGGGCCTTGTCGCGAACCCCACGCGCTCCATATCTCCTGGTCTGTCGATCAAGTTCGACGTGGCCTTTCTCATGGAAATGGACGATCACGTTCCCATCGACCTCCACGACAAGATCCACGTCCTGGCCGAAAACAGCGCCCCCATCGAGATCCCCCTGGTACATTCACATGTCATTTTCTTACATTCTCATGGGATCACGACTAGGTGGCCAAGCGCCCGGCCCCACAGTTGGAATTCGAGTCGCTGGTCGACCTTGGCATGGTGGTGCTATCGAACCGGACGGCCAAGTACGTCAACGTGCGAAACTCAGGGGCGAAAGAGTGCTCGTTCCGGGTGGAATTGGAAACGGGCCAGTCAACCCTTGTCGTGTCCCCCAAAGAGGGCGTGATCCCCCCGTACTCAGAAACGCGGTTGAAAGTCGAATTCAACGGGCGCGAAATGGGCACCTATCGAGCGATCGCCACCATCCACGCCGGCAACGACAAACAATACCTCCTTGACATCAGCGCCGTCGTGGTGGAACACAACATCGAGCTGGTGTTCCCGACCGCCGAAGGGCTGTCCCCCGATCCGGTGCGGGTCTTATCGTTTGGGTCGCTGTACATCGGAGAAATGCGCAAGCTGGAGACGGTTTTGCGCAACAACGGGCCGCATCCCGTGGGTTACCAGACCGGCATTTCGTTCTCGGGGCGGCCGTTCCGCGTCGGTGATGACCTGTACGTCGTGCCGCTTCTTGATGGAGTCTTCAGTCATCACGTTTGGCCGTGTTTTATTGGTAGGTCGAACCCCGAAGACGACGGCGAAATAGATGAGAAGAAAAAGGAACTCACGGTGCTTCCGAGTGAAGGCATGATCCCGCCGTATGCGTCGGCACTGTTGACGTTTGTGTTCAAACCCAACAATGGGTCGTTATCGACCAAATCCAAGGGACAACGTCAGGGGTACACGAGCGCCAAAGTGCCTGTGGCAAGCAATAATGGCGGCGACGGACACACCCTCTTGAAAGCGTTCGCATCCATCGAGTGCTCGGAAATCAACCAAAATCTCGCGATTGAAATATCCGGAACGGTTCGTACATCGGTCTGTCTCATATCGTGACAGGTTTCCATCAGGCCGTGGCCCCCCACGTTGTGATTACGCCGGACAGTTTTGACTTTGGGGAGTGCGCGTCTGGCAAGAGGGTCGACATGATGCTGAACGTGAAAAACGAAGCCACGTTGCCAGTGACGTTCAAACTCAACAAACTCGCGCACTTCGCCGCGCATCCTTCCAAGGGCCGATTGGACGTCCTCCAGTCGCAGAACCTCGTGGTCAGCTTCGTCCCGAGTCAATTGGGGCGGTTTCAGGTATTGAGTATGCCTGCAAATGTCATGGTCCTCATTGGACGTTCGTTGGCTAGACGACATTCCACCTGGACATTCAAGGCGGAAGCGTCGTCATTCCCATTCACGTCAAGGGAACGGCCACTAGCGTCGGCGACAAGAAGCAACTGGTTGGGGGCATCGACACACTCCCCAGCGACTTTCGCCCCAAGTTTAACTTTATGACGGTCGATGACATCAAGACCCAACAGATAAAACCCAAGCCAACGTTTCACCGCATGCCGCCGTTTGAAATCGCCGCTCGAGATGGTATACACACCCGCCCACCACGGGTGTCTAGAATACTCCGGGGGTCATTTTCTACTTTTGGTAGGGACGGCGGCCGTGGACGAGTACGAGTTTCAAGGAACCAACAACACGCATTTGACGTACTGCGTCAACGAACTGGCCGACCGTACGCATCACCGCGACGGATACAACTCGATCCTTCGGCAGTATCGGCACGATCGGCTGGTCAAGCAAGAAAAGTCCAATCAGGTGCCGTCAAATCCCGTGGATCTCGGCATGACGCCCCAGGGGGGGCTCGAAGGCCCCGACTGCAAAATGCCCGTGGCCAATGACCCGCTGTGGATGCAAAGTGCGCTGGGCAACCGACGCGGGTCGTCGTCGTCGCCGTTCGACGACAACAAAATCATCAAGAAAAAGTTCAAACCGCTTCCCGTGACCCAAGCCGAAGTCAAGGACTGCGCCACGACCCTCACGTCCGAGCAGCTCAAGCAAATCGTCGCCGGTTCGTGCAAAGACAAGGAGTCGAATGCATGTGATGACGTTATCTCGATATATGTAGGCCCCAAGACAATCAATTTTGGAAAAGTGTGTGTGCATTCCGTGTCGAAAAAGTCGTTTAGCGTGACCAATGACTTGCCCCACAACATTTCCGTGCACGTGCACCTGGCGAACGACCACGACGAGCTCCAAGAAACGACGCCGCTGTCGCAGATCGTGCCCACGGGTGCGACCGCCGGCTTTGACTTTACCTTTTTTTCCCGCATCGAACAAGTGTTCCAAAAGTACGTCAACTACACCATCAACGGCCAGCACTCGTTCAAACTGCTCGTGACGGCCGAAGTCGTGCCAATCCGAGTCGAACTGTCGACGCCAGTGCTCGAGTTTGCCTTTGACGCCAACGACTTGAGCCCCAACGTTGCTCAGCAACTGGTCGTGAAAAACCCCGGCAACTCCGAAGCCAAGTTCAGCTGGGCGCCGGAACCGCAGCATCCCCCTGTAGACTGTGCGTTCGAAGCGAGCCCCAAGCAGGGGACCATCGCCCCCGGTGGCAGCTGTCCGGTGCTCGTAGCCTTTCACCCTCGTTTCAACGTATCCAACCAGGCCACGCTCGTCGTGTCCGTCGACGGCGGTACAAACAAACGAGTCGTCGCGGTTTTTGGCCTTAAAAAGCAAATCCTTTCGTAGGCAAACCGGCGCAATTGCACTGCGTGGGGCACGTGGTAGAACCCAAATGCGTCGTGCGTGAGAAACGAGTCGAGTTTGGCACGATCGCCGCGGGCATCCCCAAGGAGAAAAGGGTGTTGATTTCCAACCAGAACATTGCGTCTGCGACTGTCTACTACGCGGAAATCGATCCCCCCACGCCAGGGTTGTCTGTGCGGCCGGTCGTTGGGGAGCTCATGCCGGGGGAAACGGCCGAGCTGTGCATCACGCTCGACATTCTCCGCGCGCTTGTCTTGGAAGGGTATGTGTGCTACCACGAAACGCCCACTCCACTAATGTTTTCCATCTCGTTTAGGGTCGTGCTGGAGATTAAGATTCGAGGCGGGCGCACCATCCGAGTGCCCCTTAGCGCAGACATTGTCGTACCCAATGTATCGTTCAACACGTCGAATGACGAGTTCAACTTTGGCGGGGTCACGTTGGGCGTGCTGGTCACGCGGGAGCTGTCCGTGACCAACCCGTCGGTAGTTTCGGCGCAGCTGGTGCTAGACTTCTCCCCTTTCGCCCCAGAGTTTCAGCTCGCCATGCCGGTGCACCTCAACCCGGAAGTGAAGGACGACGTGCATGCGATTTTCATTCCGGCGGACGTCGACCCCCCGTCCAAGTGGCAGCTCATCGTGCCACCATCCGCCACGCTCAAGTTTCACCTGCTGTTTCGACCAGACCGGATCATAAGCCACTCGTTTCCGTTCCCGATCCAGTTGGAAGGGGTGCCGGCACGCATGGACGCCCTCCACCGGACGGTGCAGGCCACGGGCCTCAAACCCCGAATGTTGTTTTCCAGCTCCACTTTGGACTTCGATAAACGAGTCATCACGCGCGACAGTGTGCGCAAGATTCCATACTCGATGGGTTTGACCTTGACCAATGACGACCCGCAAACCGTCAAATGGAGCATCGACTTGACCAAATTGAAGCCCAAGAAAAGCGTGTTTCACATCGCGCCGTCGGTACGATATCATATCCACCACAAACATATGTCTAATACGCCTACATGTCACTCACGACTGACGTCGTAGGCGGGCGAGTTGGCCTCTGGGGACAAGTGCACGATCCGAGCCAGCTTCCTCCCCACCGATGCCATCGAATACGCTGCAGAAGTGCCGGTGCTGCTCGACGACGTGCCTTATGTGACACTCGCGCTGGTCGGCAAAGGAATCCACCCACACCTGAGCTTTAGCGTGCCCCGCGTGGACCTGCCCACCGTGCCGTTAGGCATCACGTCCACGGCCACGTTCTTCATTTATAGCACGGGGTACTACTTTACAATTGGTTCAAAATCACTCTTAACGGTCAGTGTAGGTACGACAATTTGGAGCTGAGCTACCGACTACCGATCGATTTGTCGCGCGTACCGATCACAGTGACATTTCCGGACGGCAAGGCCATTGGCATTGCCAACCCGAAAGTGCAAATTGACATCAGTTTCATGTCGACCAAGAGCATTGCGTTCAACGCCAAGCTCGAGTTTTTCGATGCCGAGGGCAGCCAGTTCGACGTGCCGCTGTCGGGGGCGACGGACAACTGTGTCTTGACCAACTTTGGCTTCGTCGAAGCCCACCGCAACGAGTTTGGGTTCTTCACCGACCCGGACCAGCGGTACCCCGTGTACTTTTTGGAGAAATCGTACATCAAGGCGCTGTCCAAGAAGCCGCTGCCGCCGCCGCCGATCCAGACCAAAATCGACGACGACAAGCAACTCAAGAAGGCCAAGAAGAAGACGGCGGCGGCGGTGGTCACCCCCAAGGATAAATCGACCCCCCCTAGTGCGGAATTGGCCGCAGAAGTCGTCGAAATCTCGGGCAAGTTGCTGCACATGCCCCACGTCCACGAGCCAAAACTCGACGAGCTCGTGTTGCTCATGAAGTGGCTCAACATGAACATCCTCAAGACGCCCATGACTGCCTTTCCTAACGATTTGGTACGAAACTCCATGCCTCCCAGTCATCCGTCATAGGTTGTAGGTCCAAACGGGAGGCCGACCAGTGTACGAGATGCTCGAAATCGTGTGTGGTAAGTCGGTACCTGGTCGGGTTAAGCAGTTGTCGGCCAACAAACGGGAGCAGGGCACGCAAATGGTGGGGCAGTACGTGGAGCTGCTTCGTTTCTTAAAGTCCTACGGCGCACTCTTGAACGATGTACGGCCAGAGCAGCTGCTCGACAACGAGCAGTACGTGCGGTGGAGCGAAGACGACGACAAGAACCAAGTCCACCGCCGGCTGTTCTTTGAAAAAGAGTGGCATCGCGTGTCCTGTTTGGCCTGGACCAAAGTGATTCTGCAAATCGTCAAGTGCTTTGTGCTGTTTCGCATTTCCACTAAGTCGTACGTGGCACTCCCGGGCATTATTATGGCTGCTGCTGCTGCCACCAAGACAAACATGGACGACACCAGTATGGTAAGTTCCGACCTCTATTTTGTGCTGGGATGTAGGTTGATTGACACTATTTGAATGGATTCTTCGTTAGACGCGTGACTGTACAAAGAGCAACGTGTACTCGGAGTCGGAGATGGTGCTGATTCAGTGGCTGCTCCATCATTCGAAACGCATGGCGACGGTAGCGGAACCGCGCTTGATCGTTGACTTGGAGCACGATTTGAAGGACGGCGTCGTGCTTTGCTACGTGTTGATGTCTCACGTTCCGACGTTGGCCATCGAAGGGGGTCCGTTGTATGGGTTTAACCGCAAACCGACGTCGAGCGAGCACTTTTTAGAGAACGCCACGTGCCTTCGCAACGCGTTGTCGTGTCTTGGCATGGACTACGGCATCCCCGCCGACCAATTGTGCAACTTGAGCTTGCCGTCGACGGTGCTGCTGTTGCTGCACTTGTATCAGAACGTCCCGCAGTTTATTCCGAAAACCACGATCGAATTCAAGGGCGTGCTAGGCCAAACGGTCCAGAAGTCGATCGAGTTGAAAAACCCAAGCAAGAAGACGATCGTGTACGACGTGTTCTTGGAGGGCCAGGTGAAGGAGTTTAGCATTTACAGCCACACGCTGACCTTGGAACCGGAGAAAAGCCAGAGCTTTCTCGTGGACTTCAAGCCCAAGTTTACGCGGACGGTGCAGGCGCGCCTGACGTTTCGCAGCTTGCGCGACGGACCCAACTGTGCCGCCACGATGGTGTTCCTCCTCGAATCGAATATTTACTCGAGGAAGCCCATCCGCGTATTCCAGGTCGACGCGGCCATGTACGAGCGAAAGGTGGAGGACATTGTGATTGACAACCAATTCCCGGTCAACGCCGTGTACAAGCTGACCGTGCTGCAGCAGCCAGCGTCATCTCCTGCTTCTTTGTCCCATGAAAGTTCCCAAGTTCTGCAGCATAAAAAACACCCCAAAGACACTGACGAGAACGCGTGCATGGACGGTCAGCTGCCGTTCTTCTTGCCGGACGTGGTCGGGGACGTCGTGCCGATTCGGAAAGACGACAGCACGACTGTCAAAATCGAGTTTCTACCGCTCGCTCCCGGCGTGTACAAGTGCCAGCTCTTGTTTCTAGACGAAAGCGTAGGCGAGTTCATGTATGAAGTGCACTGCACGGCGCACTTGCCACCGACGCTCGAGACGCTCGAGCTGACGAGCGACAACAAGCCCCACATGCTCAAGGAATTGATCGTGCCGGCGCGGAATCCAATCCTCAACAAGGCACTAGCGGTCATTGTCGACAGGTTTCAGGTACTAGTCCGACGAGTACTACTACTACGACAACACATGTGTCCATGTGTCGTAGGGCCTGGTCAAAGCCAAAGTCCGCGACGGGTTGCGCAAATGCGAAGATTGCCACCACACAACGTTTCACGCTGAAGTGAACTCGCCATACTTTGTGTTGCAAAACTCGGAAGTGACGCTCAAAACCGGCTCGTCGTCCACCCCAGCCAATCACGACGGGGACAAGAAGACCAACCAAGCCAAGCTTGTCACCCCTCGAGGCAGCCTGTCGTCCCCGACCAGTTTGATGCTGGACTTCCAACCCCGGGGCGCGGGACTGTACAACTGCAAAGTGCTGCTGCGGTCCACGGCGTCCTGCGGCTGCGATATCCGCGTGTACGAGATCCACGCCAAAGTTACGGACGTTGGCATCAAGACCATGCTCGAGTTTTCCGCGCCCGCTCGACAAACCATCGTTCAAGACATTCCAATCGTCAATCCTACCGACGACACGTGGAGTTTGCGTGCGACGTTGACCGGGTATCTCTGCTTTGTTTTTGATTGAATATATTTTTCACGCATCGATATGTATGTTTCGTAGTACGTCGGGGGTGTTTACTGGTGCAGCCACGTTAGTTGTCCCCCCGAAAAAAGCCAACAACTACTCGCTGACGTTCAAACCGCAATGGCTCGTGGCAGAAACGGGGTCGCTGTTGCTGCAGAACCCAAAGACGGGCCAGGACTTTGAGTTTGGCCTCAGCGGCATCGGCGAAGAGCCTCTGGCTATGCAGCACGTCGTGTTGCACTGCCAAGCGCGGCAGAGTCTAGTCCACGAGTTTCAAGTGCACACGTTTAAGTACGACCCCCCGGGCCCGTCGACGTTCACCGTCGAGTCGGACTTGCCGTACGTCGGGGGACCGTCGCAATTGGTGCTACCGGCGCCGAATGTCACGGCGCTGTACAAACTCACGTTCAACCCGCTCATCGGGGGCACATACTTTGGCAGCATCACGTTCACCAACACCCGGACGAATGAGTACTGTTGGTACACGATCGAGGCGACGGTGGCCCCGCCTGAACCGGAGGCGACTCTGGAGATGACGACCACCGTCCGGTCCATGGTGGGCATGGAAATCAGTCTCGAGAACCCCCTGGATCGCCCCGTCGTGTTTGACATTGTACTCAAGGGAAACGGACTGTTTGGGCCGACCCAGTTTGCACTGGAAGCGCAGCAAACGGGCATCTACCAGCTGCTGTATTCGCCGCTACTTCCCAGCACCAACGCGACGGGGTCCATCGGGTTTACCAACGAAGACGTGGGCGAGTTCTCGTACATGCTGACCCTGCATGCTACGCCGGCGCCGCCGATCCAGCTCCAAGACATGCTGTGCGCGGTGGGGGACGTCGTGTCGCAGCCCATCACAATCACCAACCCCATGGATACCCCCATCCCGTTAGACGTGATGCTGAGCAACACGAGGAACTTTCGCATTCGCGACGAAGACATCGTGGTCAAGCCCCTGAGCACATACACAGCCATCTTGGACTACATCCCGAGCAGTTTGTCCGATTTTGAGTGTGCCGAGATTCAGTTTCTCAATCCAGACGTCGGAACGTGGGAGTACAAAGTGCAGGGCAAGGGCAAACCGCCGAGCTTGATGAAAACCACGTTGGTACGTACGCATAACAAATTCACCAAACAATCAAGTCTATGGAATGTTGCAAAATATCGGTTGACGAAATATGTGTGCGGTGTAGGTGCATGCGACGGTGGGCGAAGCAGCGAGCTCTCTCTTTTCGTTTCGAAACCCATTTCCCGACGCGTTAACCGTGGAAGTGACGATGGTGCAATTGAGCCAACACGAAGACGGCAAAGTGATCATGTACTACCTGCAAACGCACGGCATATACACGTAATTGTTGATGTTTCTATAGGGAACGACCACCCGGAACCAGCGGAAGTCAGTCGGGGCACAGCCCCACGGGGGTGAGTCGGCAGCGCCTCCGTCCGCACTCGGCGCTGCCGCCCGTGTTTGACATTTTACTGAAAAAACCCAAAGTGACGTTGGAAGGGTTTGGTACTCTTCAAGGTACTCGCACTCAATACCTGCAAACCAACTTTTGAAATGTCTTTAAATCAAACGGTAGTTCCGATTTCGTTTTTGCCAAACTTCGTGTCGGAAGCAGGCGCCCACATCATCATCAAAGGCGACAAAGAGCTCGAATGGGTGTATCCTATTCGGGTAACGTTACAACTGAGTTTTCCCACTACAGGTTGACCTAGGACTTGATTTCTGAATTCAATGTCGACAGGGAATCGCCCAAGCCCCAGCAAACCCACGGGCATACTCGTTCGTGTGTCGGGCGCGGGAGTCGTGCGAGAAGAAGCTTAGCTTGGACCTACTCGCGCTGGAAAAGGTGACGCTGGACGAGCGCTTTACCGTCGAGTGGGACATCCCCGAGCCCCACAGCCGTGTGATCGAACGCACTCTGACGGTCACGCCGCTCGTGGACAGCATCGCGTCCGTCACGACGCCACTGGAGTACCTCGTACGCGGTCCTATGTATCGATTAACACAATCGATTCACATGATGACCAGGTTCGATTCGACCCTCTCAAGCCCATTCGACTCACGGTCGCGTTGGTGGTGAAGAAGCGATCGGGTGGACTCTGGCGCTTTGACATCCACTTGGACGCGTCCGATCCAGTCGTGGACGACGTGCTCACGATCGAATCAGCCCTGAATCAGACGTCCAGTGTGTCCTTCAAGCTTACGAATCAGTTTCGCGAATCGGCGCCGTTCCAAGCAGAGTTTACGCCGGGGTCATCCCAGGCCTTTACCGTACACCAACTCGTGTACTAATTTTTTGATGACGACATTTTCGTTGTTGCGGTGTAGGTATATCCTGTCGAAGGACTGTTAGCCGCGTACGGGACCGAAGGCACGTCGTTTACGATTGCGTTTACCCCCACCGGATACGGCAAAATGTGCTCGGGGCAGCTGGTCGTGCTCACAGACGAAATGCAGTGGACGTTTAATGTCAAGGGCACCCACCCAGAGTACAAAGTGCCGCAAGGAGAAGCCAAAGTGTACACGAAAGGCAGCAAAAAGTTGAGTCCCCCCAGCAGTACGAAGAAGAAGAAAATATTTGGACGCAAGTAGTTTAGAGAATCGATTCGAACGTTACAATGAAAATTCGCATTCGAGATTGTACCAGTAAACATCACAAAAGCGTTCCTAACGTTACTTCTATCGTTAACACAAAAGTTACGTGTCCGAGGACCTTATTTTGCCTCACACTAAATAACGAAATACACACAATTCACCGAATTCCACACAAAAAATGCCTAATCCACAGTAAGGACGGAAATAGAAAAAAATTCCGAAACGACACCGGTGTTTTGCAAGTTTATTACTAGTATAACTTAGCTGACGAACAAGTGATTACTACTACTACCGGTACGGTATTAATAGTAATGCCAATTGTTGCAATACGGTAAGGTAGCGCATCGACTTCTCGGACTGACAATGAATCAATTTCTCGGACTGCAATCAAATAAACATAAGTAGTGCATATTTTTATTCTACAATACAGAAATCAAGATAAAATCACTGTCCAAGAAATAGAAAATCACAAACTTTCATTCCGACGTTTACGACTGCTCCTTATAATCCTATACGAACGACATACTAGTATTCAGTTGTTTGTTTTATGATCAAACAGGAACTAACTTAGTTATAAAATAGTGCTCGAATTATAATTTCCTCATATGCCTTCAGATTTACGAAATTCCAAGGATTTCCAGAGATATGTTGCGTCAAAAAGTAGGCATGACACAACGCAAAAAGTGTCCGAGAATTCGATGCGTTACTTTTCAACTTTTTTGGTCTTTCGGAGATGGGTCCATAATTCCTGATTGAGGCATCATTTTGGAATCCTGAAAAAGCCCTAATTTGTACTACTTGTAGTACAAATTATAGTAGACAATTTTCCAGGCTACAGTAATCCACCAATCATCTGTGCTTTTCCAATTTGGGGCTAAGTGATTGGATACGTCATTAATTGCCCTAGTACTGAAGGAGTTAATACTACTGTTCTGTAGTACAGCTGAAGA
The DNA here is from genome assembly GCF_000520075.1 of Aphanomyces astaci. Lineage (NCBI taxonomy): Eukaryota > Oomycota > Saprolegniomycetes > Saprolegniales > Verrucalvaceae > Aphanomyces > Aphanomyces astaci. The sequence continues at coordinate 1,163,278 of NW_009798276.1, read as the reverse complement.
AGTGAAGTTTGGACATCTTCGAACTCGCTTTGATGGCTTGATGGCCCTGGTCGTCAAAGTACGGTTTACAGTTAAAGCAGGGATGTTATCCGAACTATTTTCGAGGATTTTGAAAATATGTCAAAACTATTTCTTAATTTCTATCGAAAACGTGCAAAAGCAGGAACGGATCATCCCTGGTGTCCCTGCTTTTGAGGTTGTGTTATCCGGAAAAATTCACGTTTTAGCCAATCAGGAGTCGTATTTGCGTCCATACTTCAAAACGAGTGGACGGGAATGTTCGCAGACCAGCCCCTAACAACCTGATTTGCATTGTTACTCGTGTGTATTGGCCGAGCGGTCTAAGGCGGAAAGGGCGTGGGTTCGAATCCCACATTAGTCACTTCTTTTTACCCATGATGTGTTCTTGGACTGCAAACATTCGGCAACAATAAGGGGCAGTCGCTCGTGTGAATCAACATGCTTCATGTCATGGTTTTGTTCGACGGACGAATCATGATGGAGACAATTCTTCTTGGCCCACCACCTTGTGCAAGTCTGGAGTTATGACGAATAACACTTGTTTTGACGTCAGGCCCGAGCACAATACATACCTTAATACTGTAATAGTAGTGCTACAGTAGTACACACTGTTAGTGGAGTACTTTTAAATGAATTCACAGTCAACGACAAGCATTTGCTATAACGTCATCGTAAAGTACTACTGTACGCATGTAGCAAATTTACTCTGTGAGTACTACTGTACTACTACATGCTGCAGTATTGTCGTAGCATTGTCAGCTCGTAAGAGGTTGGAGCGATCGACACGTATACAAAGGCTCGTATATAATATGAATATAATTTGTAATGACGACGAGATGCAATTAAAATAATTAAACAATTTGTGGTAATTTTAAAACCAATTATGGCTATTGGAACTATATTCACAACCAGAATATGGTACGCAGTGTCGTCGTGCATTGAATCACCTCGTTTCGTGCGGACTATCGACAAACGATGGACGACGGCGGCAGGATTGTACATTGCCCAATCCGATTGCCGTCATGAAGAGCGTAGCCTTCTTCGCAGCCGCCTTTATCACGGCGGCGTCGGCAACTTCATTAGAAAAGTGTGGTGCCGCTGTGACTGGTGTTCTCACGGCGGCAGCCACTAACACTGGTTCAGTTGAATGCCACAAGGAGACGGGCATTTCGACCTCGGCAACGACCGCGTCGGACGAAGATGTGACCAAAGCTGCTGCCTCGAAGGCATGCAACACGTGGTGGGACGGAATCGTGACTGACATCAACGCGATTGACCCAGCGTGCAAGTTTCCCCAGTTCGACGGCAGTGGCCGAACCGTCCACACGGACAAATTCCGCATGAAGTACAAGGAATTCTTGCATGTTAGCCAACAGGTGATGAAAAAACAGGCAGGCAATGACACCGGGAGTAGCGCTGCTACCCCCGTGACGCTGGAGCAGTGCGGCGTGTCCGTGAGCACCATCCTCACCCTGGCGGTGTCCAACAGCGGCGCCAAGGCTTGCTCGACCGAAACGGGCATCCCGCTGGATGCGACGTCCATCTCAGACGAAGCTTTAGCCAAGGCATTGAAAGCCAAGTCGTGCAAGAAGTGGTGGGGGAAGATTGTGACCGACATCAAGGCCGTCAAGCCTGCGTGCGACTTTAACAGCCTCGACGGCAGCGGCACCCCCGTGCACACGGCTACGTTCGACCTCAAGTACGACGAGTTCTTGGAACTCGGCAAGAAGTTGGCGGCTGCCAAGTCGACCGCGAAGACTTCGGCCAAGAAAGATGCAAGCAAGACTGTCACGACCAAGGCGGCCACGACAGCTGCCGCGCCGACTACGACCGCCGCGCCAGTCAAGTCGAGCGCCGTCATGGCGTCGCTGAGTGTCACTGCGATAGCTATGGTGGCAGTGTTTGTATAAACCATGTCTGTTGAATCGTTTTGCAACTCACGTTTGCATCATCGTTTGGTGGTGCTAGGAATATTATATACATAACATACTCTTCACAACACATGCAAACGTGCGTTCATGCAAGTCTACGATCATATGTAAAACGAACTGCGAGACACCAAACTTTCTACTTCACCTCGATATCGCCGCCCTTCGAAATGCTCGATAAGTTGACGTTTTCTAAATGACCTTGCAGTCAAGTCGTCCTCAACAGTAGTCGCGCCGTCGCTTTCAATGGTTTCACAGCATTGACGTAAATGAGAAATCACACAATATTCAAATGTCCTCGGATGTTGGTTGTCGAAATATCCTGCCACAACGTAGGGTCTGGACGAAATATATCGCTTGTTAGGCGAACATTGCGTGAATCAGGACAAAATATACCGGGAAAAAGCCGAAAATTGGTGTAGTAATACTAGAAGTACTATTTTAATAGTACTTCTAGTATTACTATTACGTACTCGAAATAGTATTAAAATACTATTCCGAGTACGTAATACTATTAATAGTATGGACAGTAGTAGATTCGATGAATATTGGTGTGGTATTGTCGATTTGATACAAATTTGGGGAGGGGGTGCAATCGAATCGCGCCGACCAAACCGATCCACAATCGATCTGATTGGTTAAATTTCATTGAGAAATGGGTTTTGATTGGCTAATAATTTTGAGCTCTTCTGAAGGAGGCAATCAAATCGATTGAAATTCCAACGAGAAACCACGAAATTTCCCTCGAAAGCACAATATTTATCGTGTCTTTTTATCGTCCGCCTTCTTGGCTTGGGCGGCGCCATACTTGGCATACTTGGTGGTCAACTCAATGCCAATGCCGGTGAAGACGACGCCGACGCCGACCCATTGCTGGTCGGCGAGGGGGTTGCCAAAGTACATGACGGACGCGAGGATCGTGAAGAACTTGCGCGTGGTGGTGATGGTTGTGCAGGTGAGGGCCGAGAACCGCTGCAGGGTGAAGTAGATAAAGTTCTGGCCCAATGCGCTGCAAATGGAAAAGTACAGCAGCGACTGGTAAATCTACACACATCGCGGTTCAATAAGCTTGACTTACTTACTTCGTCACTGACATCCCAACCTACCTCGGGGTTGGCCAAGCAAAAGTTGAGCCCATGGATGCCGTGGCCCGTGATCACGCAGCTAATTGCACGTGTTCATTAGAATGCAAAATATATAAAAACAAGGCGAATATAACGTATAACGCACCCAATGCCAGTGTAAATGACTGCCCAGACGTTTGTGTTGAGCATTTGCTGGTGCACGGAAGGCTTGTGCTGCTCGACCATTTGCTCCTGGCCTGATCCGGTGAGGCCGTCCAGAAAGAGACTCACGAAGAGCAGCCCGAGGCCGTACACGCTGTTCTCGGTCTGTTGCTGCTTGCCGCTGCCCTTGGACGAATCCTTGCCCAGCTGGAAGATCACAATGCCAGCCGTGATCAAGATCACCGACACGTACTCCTTCCACGAGTACTTCTTGCGGCCAAGAACCACGCCCATCAACATGACCGGAATCATCTTGCACGATTTGCCCAGGGCTTGGGTGGGGTAGTTGACGTATTTGAGGGCTTCATTGCTGCACAACATGGCGCCCAAGTACGAAAACGCTGAGAACGCAAACGGACCGAGCGGGACATTCTTGTTCTTGGGGACCCAAATGAATGTCGCTGCAAACGAGGCATTGTCCATGAGCAACATCCAAACACACAAACGTGATGATGTTGTGGCGATGTCGTACCAATGTATGCTACGAAGGAGTTGAAGATGCATTGGATGAAGAGCAAGAACAACGTCGACGTGAACTTGTGGCTGTCGGCGTCGCGATACTTGAAGCTACAAAGTCGTAGTGAGCACTACACTCCCATGGGTCATTATGACGCGTACATTTTCTCTTGGAAGATGCCGTAGGACAAGTAGCACGTGTAAATGCCACCGATACACACCAGGAGGTCCAGTACACCTGCCGCCGCCGCGGCTGGAGCAGCTTGCTTTGCGCTCGACATGTTGAAAAATAAGACCACGTTGAACTGCATTCGATTTTTCACGCTTTCAAACAATTCAAGCGTTTTCACCATAAATTAACGTATTTTTCGTCGAATGGCAGTGATTGCCACGTGGTCGACAATCATAAAATCACAAACACAAAGCACGATTTCATTGGCTGAAATTGGACTCGTATTTCTCGAAAGACTTCATGGAATCATTGATTTGATTGGCTGACGTGGGAACTTAATTTTTCATGCATTGATTTGATTGGCTAACATGGGACTTATTTATGATTCATTCATACTTGGAGTATAAAAGAACGTCCGACCGCAGACTTCATCTATTATTCCAACCTTTCGTGGTATGGATAAATGAAAATTCATCTAATTCCAAGTGCAAATTGCATGAATTAGTTCCGAGGGTTTACTTCTTTTGCTCGACATCGGGGTGGTCTTCGTCCTTGACCTTGTTGTCGGCCAAGTGGCGGAACAGCGCGATCGTGTCCGCGACCGACTTGGTGCCGTGCACCTTGTTGTCGCGGGTGCGGATGTTCACCGCATGCTTCTCCTGCTCGTCGGCGCCCACGACGCAGATGAAGTTGAAGTGGGACATCTGACCCTCTCGGATCTTCTTGTTGAGCGTCTTGTTCGAGTCGTCCACTTCCACTTCAAACCCGTGGGAGAACATTTCTTCGCGCACTTGGTGGGCATAGTCGTTGAAGGCGGCGCCCACGCTCACAATCAGCACTTGGCGGGGACTCAACCAAAACGGAAACTTGGCCGCAAAGTGTTCCTACACCACCAAACCAACCATTGCTTCTTAGAGCCACGTCGGTGCTAACCACATCGATATGTACCGTGATCATGGCAATGAAACGCTCGAGCGACCCGTAGATGGCGCGATGGATCATCACAGGGCGCGCAAAGTTTTCTTCGCCAGCATGGCTGCCGTCGCTGCGGTACTTCAAGTCAAAGCGAATCGGTAGCTGAAAGTCCAACTGGCATGTCGCACATTGATGCTGGCGGTTCAACGCGTCCGTGACGGTGAAGTCAATCTTGGGGCCGTAGAACGCGCCGTCGCCGGGGTCCACAGTCCAGTTGCCCTTGCCGGCAAACGTGTCCATGGCGCTGGCCAGTTGCTACACCACATCACATGGGTCAGAGCAACCACTTAATACCAACAATCTGTACCGCTTCGGCCTTTTCCCACAACTCGGGCGACCCCAGCGCCTTCTCGGGCTTGGTCGACAGCTTCAGTTTGTACTTGAGGCCAAACACGTCGTACACAAACTTCATAAATTCCAAAAAGTTGAGCACTTCTTGCGTGATCTACCACCAGATATTATCTATTATCCACCATATAAATAATCGATTCATTTACTCATATACCTGGTCTTCGCGGCAAAAAATGTGCGCGTCGTCTTGCTGGAAACGGCGGACACGGGTGAGCCCCGTGAGCGCGCCGCTCAGTTCGTTGCGATGCAGCACGCCGCAGTCGGCCACGCGCCAGGGCAATTCGCGGTACGAGCGCATGCGGTGGTCGAACATGAGGCAGTGGGACGGGCAGTTCATGGGCTTCATGGCGAACTCCTGGCCTTCGACGTCAAACACAAACATGCAGTCCTTGTACAGCGCGGCGTGGCCGCTCGTCTTCCACAGATCCATGTTGAACACGTTGGGCGTGATCACTTCATTGTACCCGCGCTTGCGGTACTCGGCTCGGATGAACTCGAGCAGCTTGAAGTAGACGCGGGCGCCATGGGGAAGGAAGAAGCAGCAGCCGGGGCTGAGCTGGTGGAAAAAGAACAGCTCCTCCTGGATGCCTAGCCGACGATGGTCGCGCTTGGCGGCTTCTTCCTGGAAATGCTTCCACTCCTTGAGTTGCTTGGCGTCCGGGAAACTGATGCCGTACACACGCTGGAGCGAGTCGTTGGTGGTTTTGCCCAACCAGTACGTGCCTATGTTCAATATGAATGTTTCGATTGAATTTGGAATAAATGAATCGTACAATAATAAATAATGAATGGAGAATAGATAAGATGAATTATCTCTGAAATTCAATGTGGAATAGATGAATCGTTCAAGAATAAATAATGAATGGAGAATAGATAAGATTGCAAGTTGTTCAACGTACTCGACGTGCGGGTGACAGCGAGCGCCTTGATCTTGCCAGTGTGCGGCACATGCGGACCGCGACACAAGTCGATCAAGGGACCACACCGGTAGGCGGTGGTCTTGCCGCCGTCGGGGATCTTGGTGCTGATGATTTGGGTCTTGAACACGTTGTCGGCAAACAGTTCGAGCGCTTCGTCCTTGGTCAAGACAATGCGCTCGAACGGTTGCTTTTCCTTGACCACTTGCGCGGCGCGCTTTTCGATTTCCTTCAACTCGGTTTCGGCGATCGTGCTATGTGTACGACGAGATCAACGACATGAGGCACTGGAATCAAGAGGATGAACAACGACGTACTTCTCGCCCATGTACGAGTCGTAGTAAAAGCCGCCTTCCACGGGAGGTCCGATGGTCAAGTGACAGCCCTTGAGCAATTCGAGCCCTTCGCCCAACACGTGCGCACTCGAATGCCAAAACACCATCTTGCCCTCGTGGTCTTCGAACTTGAGCAGTTGCAACTTGCAGTCGCCAATCAGAGGACGAAACACGTCCCACAATTCCTCCACTTGGTCGCTGCCGCCCGAGCAGCAGCACGTGTCGGCCTCCTGGGATTCGTTGCCGTCAATGTCGGCGGCGGTGACGCTGAACGGATCGTGGGGCTTGCCGACATACTTGACCTTGGCCACGACCACAGTTTCCGCCAATCCTTGCGAGATCGCCTTGGCGATGTCCAAAGGCGTCGTTTCCCACGAGATGCCTTCCTTCACGTTGCCGTCGGGGAGGGTGATCTTGATGGGCTTGCGCGGTTGCGCGGCAATTTCTTCCTTTTGCTTGGCCATGACACGGTCATAGACAGCAATCCGACGTTGCAAGAACGCCGGGTTCGGCTCTACCGTGAACGGCAGACCGATCTTGGTGCTGTCAACAATCGATGGACCGCTGGCCTTGGTCAAACGGGTTTGCACACGCTTGGTGTCCTTTTCAGTTAGGGTGACTAGTAGCCATGACGTTAGTTCCCATATAGACGGATTACCCACAGGAGAGGAGCGGTCGACGTACCGTCCTCGAGTTTCGCGGCGGCGGCGTCAGCCATGTTGAAGAAACCGCTTGATCTACTGGCTTACAAGTTGGCGAGTGGTTGATTGCTTCCACACATCAAAGCTACCGGGTCGTTTTTTTGCCAGGGTGGTGGTTTCCGGATAGAAATCCACTTCTCATTTTATTAATAGCGTAGTTTTTGTATTGAACTTCCAAAATAAAATAACTTCCGGATAATGTTGACCTTGATAATAATATTATTCTTGGGTTGCTTTGCTGGCACAGGACGTCCACAACATTTTTCTGGGGTGGTACGTACTAGTATGGCAATGGCTCGAGGAAGACTCTTCATTGGACCAGGTTGAAGGGGATGCCCAATGTGGGGAGTGTCCGCGACGACAAGTGCATCAACACCTGCGTGTTACGACACCAACGACACCTCGCACGCATGCACAATGAGTTTATCACCTCGTATGATGTTATTGGACAGTGCTGAGGTATATTTGCGTTTGGTTGTTGATGCTGGTTGGTGCGGCGGACTGCTGAGGCACGATGCATTCCTTGTCTTCGCCAATCTTGGGTAAGTCCCGCTTCCGTAGGCTCCTCCGCCTTCGGAGGTTCGTGACCATGTTGTGCGTGACAGGAATTGACTTGCCCGCGACGAGGGCAACGCATGCGTTCTTGCCTTGAAAGAACTCTGGGATATCCACAGGGGGACGGACAACATGGGGATGGAGGACCTCGGCGATCTTGTGCCGCAGTTTATGGGGGTCGTGGGCTGCATGCTCAACCAGCACCTCCTTGATGTGATGCAGCCTCTCTTCCACGACCACTTCGGGAACCACATCGTCGTCGTAGCCACTGCTGCCGCTGCTGGACATATGCGCTTCCTCTGCCGCGATTCGTTCGTTGTGCTTTTTAATCTCTTGCTCCACAGTCTGCGCCCGCAGCACCGCGCGCTTGATCGCTCGTTTGCTGAGCCCCATTCGTGGTTGTTGGCAGTGTTTTCTGAAGTGACATCGCAACGAAGATTTCACCAAACACCCAACGAAATATCTACTCCGGAGTGTACCAGAAAAGGCGACTTTCTGTCTCACATCGCCGCAAAGACAAGCGCAAAATATGGACATAGACATGGAAGATGCAGCATCTCGAGCTGCTTCATGGCGTGACAGGCCGAGTTGTCGTGGACAATCCAATGTACAACGTGGTAGTGCAAGGTACCACAGCTGCAAGGTCGTCGGGTGAGCCCACCACGAACCACACAAGGCATTCGACGAGTCAGTCTCACGGGTCTGAGACTGACTCCGACTCTGGTTGGACAGAGAGACCTCTCGACAGAGTTTGTGCAGCAAGGTGTCGAACACAACGACATGCTAGTAGTGCTTTGTGCTGTAGTGTGCCCTTTCGGCCATTGCCATCGATCGTCATGCAAAGAGATCACAGCTCCATCATATCGACCACATCAAAAGCGAGGATGCGCCTGGAAGTGGAATATTAATATACCTCGTGGTTTTATATGCTTACGAAACTGGAATATAATGTTTAGGCAACCAGCATACAAAACACAAGAGTAGTGACTATTTCCTTCAAAAACGCGCCAAGAATCGTTGGATTGGCTTTCAGGATTATCCCGCGCCGCCGATGGATTGGGGATGCGTGAACTGTTCGTACGAGAACACGGCCCTGGCCCCGCGCTGTGAGATATGCAGATCAAGCCGCCCAGCTACGACGCATGCCGAGGACATGCCAGCGAAGAAGCGGCCACGAGTCACGCCCACGGCGGCAAAAGGGAAGAAAAAGGGTGGGTGGAAGCCAACGGTGGCTGCGTTTCAAGAGGACGAGCGAATGCTGGCCAAGAAATTGAGCCAAATGCGCGACTGCTTGGGAGATGCAACTGTCGACGACGAGCAGCTGAAGCATCTGCTGAAGAAGAACGCTGGGAGTGTGAGCTTTGCGATTGCGTCGTACTATGACACCATGGCGCGAACGGAAGCCAAGGCGACGAAGAACGACAGTCAGTATTGGATCAACCAGATGGACTACTCGGATTACTACCTTGGTGTGTGCACGGTGGAAGCGCACGTCACTCGTCGCGACGACGGCGCGCTACGAGCTGGCGCGCGGTAGGTAGTACATGTGCTCTCGATTCTTTGCATCTTGTTCACGATGTAGGTACATACTGTAGGCTCAACCTTCAAGTTGAAGGTTCCATGCTGCGTATCATGAGTCTTAAAGGAATCGTACTGGGTCGCATCGACGAAGCGTGGGAAAGCATGGTGCAGCCCCTCATCAATTGGAAGATGATCAAGGTCGGCGCGAACGTGCTGGACGCCCCCGCGCACACGACCGTCTTCTCGCGGTTCCAGCTGCAGGTCCATGTGTTTGCCGCGCCATTGGTGTGGAATGCGCTCCATTTCCAGGAGACCATGGCGTCGGCGACGGTCAAAGAGCACCTGTTCCAGCTCATGGACGTCTTGCACAACAAGCACGTGGTCACGCCGACGTCGGCCATGAAGCTGCCGGGGGACACGAGCGACAAGATCAGCGCCGACGCGAACGTGGACGCGCTGTACGCCACTGCGGCCACCGTCGAATCGCGGTACGAGTCTGCCCAAGTGCATGCCAAACTGCACGGGATTACGCTGCGGTCTTATCAAGACCAGGCGCTGCAGTGGATGCTCCACCGAGAACTGTACGAGGACACATCCAGCGACGGGAGAACGATCGGCCTCGCGCTGCGTACGTTCGAGAGATGCTACACTAGATGGAAAAAGAGATGCTTTCTTTTAGGAATGAATGCAAAGCAAGCCAGCGCACACGAGCCAGAGATTCACCCGGTACGAAGTTACGATCAACACATCATCATGTTAACAGGTACTCTGGCCCGAGGTAGCTGTGGGATAAGCGAGAATGCACCCATGGCCATAACCAGTTCCCGACGCCGTACTACATCAACACATTCGAACGCCTCGTGTCACTTCAAATTCCGCCTCCGCCTCGTCCTTGTCTGGGCGGCATCTTAGCCGATGATATGGGCATGGGTAGGCCCCCAAATCGAGGCCAAATCGGTGAGCCCTAACACGGATATATGTAGGCAAAACCATCATGATTCTCGCGCTTGTGGTGGCTCGTACTTCTGTCTACATGGCCGACCGTCGATCATTAAAGGCCAAGTTCCATGACGACGATCATACTGGCAAGACCAAACCCGACTCTGTCCAAGGCAAGACGTTGGTCGTGTGCCCGCTGAGCTTGCTGCATCAATGGAAGCACGAGTTTGAAACACGGGCGCCGTCGCTGTCTGTGCTCGTGTACTACGAAAACAAAAAGCTCCAAAGCCAGGATTTGTGTGTCTGCGACGTGGTTCTGACCACGTACGGCGTCGTCAGCAGCGAGTTCGAGCACAAGAGCGTCATCCACAACGTGTCATGGACCCGCTTGATCCTCGACGAAGCGCATTCAATCAAGAACAAGACCACGACATACTTCAAAGCGTGCAGCGCCATCACGGCCACGCATCGATGGTGCTTGACGGGCACCCCGATTCAAAACTCGCTCGACGACATGTTGGCCCTGCTCACGTTTCTTCGCTATGAGGTACTTTCGTATGCCAAAACTCCAAATCTGCGATGACGTGCACAAAACTGCGACGACGTGCGTCGTCATCATGTCACTAAACGGTGGGTTTGGTTAGCCGTGGAACAAAGTCGAGTGGTGGAATCGAGTAGTGGCCCAGCCGTATGAAAAAGGCGAACACTGCGCACTCGTGCGCTTGAAGGTATAGATAGACCCATAAATGGATTCTTTGCCAAATGTATATCAATCGATTCTTTGACTTTTGTATGTAAAGATTCGTCCAGTATCACACTAATTTCTGTCACACACTAATTCGATGTTGAATTGGTCGAAGAGTGAATTTGATTGGCCACAGTGTTCTGGGTTTTGATTGGTTGATCGATTGTCTGAAACTCCACTCCAATTTCGAATCGACTTGACAATAGTCTGCGTCGGTGTTTCGACCAATCAAACTACAGTATCCCCCTTACTAGTAGAACTTTCACATGTTGATGGTATTGTGGGCAGGCTATTTTGCAGCCGATTCTGCTGCGCCGGACCAAGGCGTCACGAGACCCCGTGACGAACCAACTGATTGTGCAATTGCCGCCCAAGTCCATTGATATTGTCCGCTTGGCATTTTCCCCCGAGGAGCGCCAGTTCTACCAAGCCGTATACACGAAAAGCCAGGGCGATTTCTACGGATACGTGGCCAGCGGCACCGCGGGGGCGAGTTATGTGGCCATTTTCGCGCTGCTTCTGCGCCTCCGACAAGCATGCGACCATCCGTTTCTGGTCGTGGGCAAGGACACGGACCTGTCACTGAAGAAGGCAAAGCCACCACCGGCAACTCACGACGGTCAGACCAAGGAAGGGTACTATGCCGACTTGAGCGCGGCCATGATGCAGACGAGTAGTTGTTCGCAGCATCCCCCCCGAGAAGAGCTGTACATCAAGAACCGGATTTTGGAAATTCAAGACGAAGGGCTCGAGTGCCAGGAGTGCCCCGTGTGCTTGGACGTGCCCGTGGCGCCCGTGCTCACGCCTTGCGCGCACCTGATGTGCCACGCCTGTGTGGTGGCGTTCTTAAGCAACGGCGGTTGCTGCCCAGTGTGTAGGGCCCACATCAGCCCCGACCAACTGATCCGAGTCGACCCCCCGGACAAACCAACGACAGGCGACAATCCCCCCGACGACGACGACAACGGCACCGCACCTTTGTGGGCTGGAAGTGCCAAGTTGACGCAACTCGTGGTGGATTTGAATTCGATTGAAGCGGGGCGAAAGGTCGTGGTGTTTTCCCAGTGGACGCACATGCTCGACTTGATCCAATCCACATTGCACCAACACGGTACAGTAGGATAAGATACCGTTACTAGTAGTAATACTAGTCCGTCGTCCATCCCCTCGATACGAGATTGATCCTATGACTTGCAGGGTATACACATTGCCGGTTTGACGGGTCGCTCAAGCAAGATGACCGGGAAAAGGTACTGCATCGGTTCAACACACAGCCGGACGTGCAAGTGCTCGTGATTTCCCTGAAAGCGGGCGGCGTCGGGTTGAATTTGACGGCGGCGTCGGTCGTGATCATGATGGATCCGTGGTGGAACCCGGGCATCGAGGACCAAGCGATCGACCGCGTACACCGCCTCGGCCAGACGCGCGACGTGCTCGTCAAGAAGTACATCGTGGAGGGGACGGTGGAGGACATGATCCTGACGCTGCAGCAGCGAAAGGCCACGCTCGCGTCCACAGTGTTGGCTACGTCCAAAGCCGGCGCAGACAACGACTGGCGGTTGAGTCTGGCAGACTTGCTGACATTCTTTGCCTAACAGTTAATTCGAACATTTTGTGATCATGTGAGATACTGACTTGTATAGACTGGGGTAGGAACATGAGACTATGGAGGTTACAGTTTTCGTCTAACTAGTTCGTTACTACATTGGACAGTATGCCACTCTCGTGACAACACAAATATATTCACGGAATTACAAGGCGAGGGCGGCAATCACGAGCGACATGGCGCTAATTGCCGCGACGGACGCAGACCCCGTGGCGGTGACGGTGGTGGTAGCAGGCTTGGCAGTCGGGACCACCGGGGCGGCGGTGGTCGCGGCGGTCTTGGCAGTGGTGGGGGCGGCAACCATGGTGGTGGACGCTTTCGACGTGTTGGCGTTGAGGCACAGCAACCCGTTCGCGTAGTAGTTGGGGTTGCCCAAGTTGGACGAGAACTGGACCGACGGAGCCGCCTTCTGGCACTTGTAGAAGCCCGCGCCCCGGGTGTCGCAGCAGCTCAGGTCGAGCGCGAGGCCGTACGTGTTGTCATCACCCTTCTCGCACGTCGACGTGTAGTTGCGTTCCTCCACCTTGTTGGGCTTGGTGATGGCGCCGCAGTCGATCACGCCGTAATACTATACGCATAAAATGAGGTGTCTGTCGTCGAGGTCGCTGTACGATGACAACGTACGAGGGTGTAGTACAAGATGGACGCATCCGGTGAGCACTTGATCGAGTTGGCGCTCATCTTTTCCTTGTTGCCGCCTTGGTCGGAGGCTTCCCACCCGTGGCAGTACGTGGCAGGCTGACCCACCGGCCACACATGCACCTTGTTGTTGTTTTGGGCAGTGTCTACAGTAGTGTTTTACGATGGAACCACGAGCGCAGTCGTACCAGTGCACACGGTCGAGTACGAGCTTTGCGTCGTGACGGCATATGTCGTGCAGTCCACGTCGGCATACGCCAAGGCGGCCATCACAGCGACGGTGGTGGCGAAGGCGAGCATGGTGATGATGGTCTAGTCGTCGAATTTGCAAGTGGTCGGTGCGACGCAAGTTCTAGTTTAGTGTGTGTCACACGGCTGTCCCTTATCTAAGCGAGGTATGCGTCCAAATCCATCTAATTCACGATACAGATTTTCCATATTGAACCAAAGCAACTGGTTTAAGGTAACCCCGGGGTCAAAAAAACTAACGACCCCATTCAGAACGAATGATATACACGTACGTAGTACCAGTAAAGTTAGTCGCGCCATTCGAAACTTGACTCGAGAGCGAGATTCATTGATCTGGAGCATGCAAATGCACATTGGTGTTTCGACCGAACAGTACGTCCGTATATCCCCCGCATCAGGACGTAGGATTTCTCCGGTTGGACCTTTACCGGTTTCGAGCATATCGGCCAATAAGAGAGAATGACGAACATTTTTTATGGTTTGACTAGATATCTCTAATATTCGACAGAAATACCCAATCACCATTGCGTTACAGCATTTCATCCAATGAAATTTAAGTTCTGTGATGGATTTAACCCAATGCGCATGCCTGAATAGTTTTTAAGGTCCCGCTTGGAGTGCTGAACCAGTTTTGATCAGATTTCATGGGCGGGGGGGTATACTACGTAGTACGTTCGTAACGTTACAGTAAGTAGTACATAGTCCTAAGGCGATGCGTAGTAGGACTATTAATAGTATAATATATACTACTTCGAAGTAGTACTCTGGAGTACTGATTGTAGAAACTTGATCAACGTTGGACCTACAGCCACAAAGCTACAGTGTATGGCAGGGTATAGCGAACCGGGTGAATCGAACAAAGGTGCAGTCACGTACAGTGCGAATGTTATTTCAGTTCATGATAAGGGTGATATTGTCGAAGGATTCGTAGGAAACAAAGCTCACATGTCAGTTTGAAGAATGTCCGAGATTGCTGATGTACAGTGTACTGATGTACTGTATACAATGGCTTCAGTTTCTCGCGTCACGGGTACAGTAATTCACTGGCACGTCAAGACACACTTATGGCCGTAATTGTGCAGGAACAACTAAGAACAGCACTATCAACAGACTGGGCCAACACAATACTGTCTCAAGTGGTTCTACTGACGTTACGTCAACTCTAACTGCGAGGAGGACTAAGGCAGCAAGGGTGGGCAATTGGCACAACCTCAACAGTACGACTTTTCACTCGACGTTGCCACATCGTGAAGATGGTAATCATAACTAGTTATGCACCATGTGCATACATGATTGCGCTTGGCTGCGCGAGTCTGCGGGGCGTCAAATCTCTGTGGAACCGACCCTTCAACATGAAACCGTCCTAGTTGCACTGGAACCAGTTACAATCCGGATAAACATGTGCAGTATCCGGATATTGTACGTTGACGCCGCAACCAACGCAAGAGCAGCAGAAATAATGGCTGGAAACAGTGCGCTCAAGCGAAAGCGGCAGCACAATGACGACGAGAAGCTGAATCATACTGCCAGCGTTCAGTTCGCGCGAGAGATCAAGAAGATCAAGGCATTTGAGATCCAAAAGGTCGTCAAGACACTGGCCAAAGACCCGCAAAACTCTGCGTTGACGGCGTCGGTGGAGCATCTCAAGGTAGTATACTACATGTCACCCACCGTCGAACAACATGTTTCATACATACCCCACATGAGTAGAGTCTGGATGTGGCTCATCTGGCTCGACGGGCTATGCTATCCTTGGGCTTGGACCCGCCAGAGACAAAGAAGGCCAAGGCCAGCAGCAATGCTGCGGCCGGCGACAACTTCGAGCTGAAGGCCCTTGAAGCGTCGCTTCTCAAGCACAAGCGACTGCTCCCTCTCCTCGATACTTGGAAAGCCAAGGCTGCAGAACGAGCAAACAAACTCTTCCGCGAAGAAAACGTCATACTCAAGCAAGCGCGCGAAAACTCGGTACCTTCAACTCAACAAAGTCCATTGACTGTGTTTGGGCATAGAAACAACAATCCATCCCATCTGGCCGGCGCAGCGCGTCCACGTCCGAGTCCATGTTTGTGGGCTCGTTGTCTGGGCTTGGCGACGCCTCTGGCTTTGAGGTACGAGTAGTACACCTGTCACCTCCTTCGTTCTTCCCTCACTACTCCTTCTGTCCCATCTCAATCTTTCCCATCTCATCGTTCGTGGATCGTCTTGTGTAGAAAGACGACATTGCAGACTTCTTGGGCGAGAACCACAAGAAGAACCGACCCGGCCAACGTGCGCGCAAGCAGAAGGCGCTCATGGAGGAGCAGCGCAAGTCCGGCAAAGCGCCGCCGCCGTCGTCTACTGTCCCCGCTCGGGGAGCGTCCAAGTACGGCCCCAGCAGCCGTGGCACGGCCGACTCGACGCGTCCGCCTCGCCCGGGCACCAAGGCCCGCCCCCCTCGACCCACCACGACCCAAGGACCAGACCGCAGCCGACGTCCTCACGCCTCCGACACCGGTCCATCGGCGCCCCCCCCGCGACTTGCGCCATCCAGTCGCCGGGAAACGGTCGAGGATAAGACGCACCATCCGTCGTGGGCTGCCAAACAAGCGCAGAAAGACAAGGAAAAGGTCGACATCCACGCGTTTTCGGGCAAAAAGGTCGTATTTGACGATTAATAACCAATCAAAACGGTCAAGGAGTAGTAGCTCTATGCGTTTATGGGTTTGTGGAGGTCGCATTTGACGATTAATAACCAATCAAAACGGTCAAGGAGTAGTACAGTAGTAATTGCTCTATGGGTTGTGTCAGGTTTAGAACCCCCGACGGAGGAGCTTGGCCACTTGGTGGGCGACGCTGGCTTCGGTGGGCGCCGCTTGTCGGCGAAGGCGGGGGATGTCGTCGGTTACAATCGTTTGCAGAGCTTTCAGTTCCGACGCCTTGACTTTGGGCAGTTTGGAAAACCCAAGTGTGTGCAAAGCCACCTACGAATCAATATCACAACGTCAATCAATATACACACATGAACGAACTAGTACCTGCAAACTGGGTAGCACGCGGCGCCAGATCGAATACACAAACTCGTCGCGCTCGGCCAGTTGCCGCCCATACAACCGCCGAAAGTGCTGCGTAAGCCCGTCCTCGCTCGTCAAGTCCTAAAACTCAAGTCGCAAAACACGTTCTTCGATATAGTTACAGAGTACAAGTATATACCTTTTCCAGCTCTGCCAAGTGGTTGCGGTTGACCCACGACAGCCCGGACGCGGTGGCCAGAGCCGCGACGGATGCCGCCGCCGCCACTTCGGGCAGCCCGCTCACGAACGCGACGCCGGCGAGCGCGTTGCCGCCCACGAGCGCACTGGTCGTGACGAAGAAGCGGCTCCACTTTTCTCGGCTGTACTTGGCTCGCACGGATTCAAACACCTGCGACACCGTTCAGACGTCGAGAGGGGGATGGTAGTTTGTACCGTGGCGTGCATTTCCAACATGCGGCTGCTGTCGTACACGCGGGTGATGAGGTTGTCGGCGCGGCGCTCGGGCGCGCGCATGACGGCGTTGATCACTTCGTTCCGACTGCTCTCGAGGTCCTCCAAGGCGCTGCCGAGCCCGGTTTCAGTCGTTTTGGACCCGTCGCCGCGCTCCTTGACGGGGATGCACATGGTGTAGATGCGGGGCAAGTCTTTGAGTGGAATCACCTGTAGGCCAAATAGTACTAGTAGTAGTACTAGTACTAGTAGTAGTACTAGGTGGTAGTACCTTGGACAGATTCCAGCAGAGCGACCCGTACGCCCGAGCAAAGTCGTGGATTTTACGAAACTGGTCCACTTTGTTGAGCACAATGTGCAGTTTGTGGTCCATCCCGACGAGGGAATTCGTTAGAATAGACAGCGTTTCCCCCGTCGTGCCCGGTTTGTCCGGGTCGAAGAAGAGCAGGATCACGTCGGCGCGCTCGGCATACCATTGCACCACCTAATCATCGAATGGATGAAAGGATGGAAGGAGGAAGGGGGAGACCTTGGGGAAGTCGTAGCCGCGGTCTTGGTCCGTGGTCGCATGGAACGACGCGGGGCTGTCGATCATACCTGGCGAATCCACCATCATAAAGTGGTTGCTGATGGGGATGTTGGCGCGAATTTTCAAGTTTGTCTTTTGAATCAAGTTGGGGCCGAATTGACGCAGCCCAGAGAAACCCAAGTCGGGGTCGCCAATGAGAGCCTACGCAATGGTTAGTCGGCTTGGGGGCGCAAAGGACATCGACTGGATGGATGAGCATGCAACGTACAGGTCCGTCTTGATCGTGGTCGGACGAGCCGTTGGAGATGATCGTGAACCCGTCGTCTGTCGGCGCGACCCCCGTCGTTTGGACTTCACGTTGCAACACGTGATTGATGAACGAAGACTTGCCGCTCGAGTGGTTGCCGAGCAAGAACACAAACGGCAGCGATGGCAACCGGTCTTCTACGGCACGATTCAGTGGACCATACAGCTTGTCGTTCAGCGGCAGAAGCACTTCCCGCTCCAGCCGCGACGTTTCACGCATCAGAGCCAATGCCGCTTCATTCTGTTTCTCATAGGAAGAGTTCCATCGAGAAGCCACGGCCGCGGACGCGCTGTGGCGAACGCTGAAGACTCGGCGCGTCAACATCATGCTGCTGGGTTAGTCAACTCTGGTGCCCTGTCCAGCAAAAGTGACGAGTGTGGAAACGCTCTTCATTTGGATTGGTTAATTGCAATCCATTAAGTCACATTTCATCCAATCAAACGAGATCACATATCCGGATACGTGTTCGGAATGTTGGTCGTAATAATATTTTAAAATTTGAATCTTGAATACGAAACCTTAATGTCACAGCGTCGAGAATTCGGCAAATTAATTCAACGTCGAGTTTCTTTGCACATTTTCCAAAACGGCCCGATGTCCGACCCTCAGAAGCCGCCGCCCTACTCTAGCGCTGTGCCGCCTTCCCAAGGCCAGCCGGTGATGGGTCAACCGCTTGCTGTTGATCAATATGGCCGCCCCATCGTTGATCAGTTTGGTCGACCGATTGCCGCGGTCCCAGTTTCTGTTGACCAGTTCGGACGTCCGATCAACACGATTCCAGTTGTGCAGGCCCAACTGCCTCCCGCTCGCGTTGTCGCGAACAACGCGAATATCCGCCGAGATGCTCAAGGAAATGCGCTTTGCAACAAGTGCAGCGCTCCGTATCCCCTTCCTAATGGTGCCACCTCGTGGCGATGCCGACAATGCAGCGAATTCAACAACGCCAGCGTGTACGGCCCCGAATGCTCGATCCTTTAATCTATATCTTTAAATACACTGCGACTCCCATGTCTCGTACAACCTCCGTATCCAATGGCACTTTCCTCGAGAACGAAGCGAACTATCTGCCAAACGATGCATCAGGACAAAGCTCTGGGTCCCCACATCATTGAATGCGATGAACATTTCTGTTCTCCCAAGTTCTCTCAAGTTGAAGCATTGTTATACTAGTTGAAGCATTGTTATATCATTTTTTCGGTAAACACCAGGTTTATCCGGATTCGTTGCCTGCTTTATTGGTTCGCGCACTTTTTCAAGGTCATCATGCTGCGGCTGCTGTTCCGCCGCCGCCGCCGCTGCCTCGTCGGTCCTCTCAACGCCGCTGCATCCTTCTCAACTAAGCCGTCTGTTCGCGTGCGACAGCATGTGAACCCACTCGCGCAACGCTACCAAGAGCCCATCACATTACCAGATTGGACGGCCATCTTTCCACCGCCTCCTGCGAAGGTCCATTTGGACATTGGGTGTGCTCGGGCACAATACCTCATGAAGCTGGCGGCGATCCATCCGGACACGTGCTTTCTCGGCGTCGAGATCCGTGAGCCATTGGTAGTCGAAGCTCTGGAACGTATGAAAGTCCTTGGCCTTCCCAATGCCCATGTCCTCCACGGCAACATGAACGTGCATCTGGACGCGATCGTGGCATCACTCACCCCTGAATACACTATCGGAAGCGTGTCCATCTTCCACCCTGATCCATGGATGAAGAAGCGGCATGTGAAGCGCCGAGTCGTCAATGATGCGTTTGTTGCCGACCTCGCGCGCGTCCTCCCTCCGTCCACGCCCATCTTCGTGCAAACGGACGTTCGAGACCTCTTCGAATACATGGTCGAGACATTTCAAGACCACCCGGACCTGTACATCCACGATAACACATCACAAGACACAAACGCCATGGGCATGCCCACCGATCGGGAATCGGCCGTCGTTGCCGAATTCGGCGACATCTACCGCACCACCTTCCGCACGAAGGCTTCGACTTTGGCGTAAGGGAGGACATACAGTAACCACCACCAACACGACACATCCCAGTCCAGTGTCTCCACCAGTACCATCCATCGTCATCCTCACGTCGTCACCTTTGCGACCAGGGCAACCATGACCTATACGTACAGTATATATATCTGATATAAAGTCCTTTTACCTAAAATTGGTTGACTTTTAATTCTTTGCCAAATCTATCGATCGATTCTTTGTAACGTAAACAATCAATTTAAGAGCTTCAATCAATTTAAGACAAAATGTACATGAGCCAATGAAAAGACGTGAAATTTCCTTGAGCCAATGAAACGAGGCGAAATAACCTAACCACACAATTTATATGCAAAGTGGTATACATTATTCAAGATATAAATATGCGTCCTAAATTGATTGTTAAAATGAGATCAAACTTGCTTGGTTTTTGTTGATTTAGTCATTGGAAATACATCGAAACCCAA
>NW_009798276.1:1099688-1142578 GCF_000520075.1 Aphanomyces astaci | reverse complement strand
GGCAACGCAAGGAATCCGGTAACGTAAGGGACCAATCTAAGCACACTTTTTCATCGCGTCGTGGTAAAAATCTCGTAGCTCTGCCCTGAGGAATCGGACGGAAATTCCAAATTGTGCTCTGTGAAGCTGAGATAGCAGGCTGTCAGACTCCGTCCAATCTATCGAGTTTCATTTGCTTTTGACATCGTTAAATCAGATTTTCTAAGCAGATTCACTGATATTGAGAGGACCAATTGAAGGTGCATTTTTTATCTTAAACAAATTATCGAAAGATGCATATTTTTTGCAGGGATAGGGTATTAAATGTTGGAAGGAAAATATTAGACAGAGACAGGATATACCATTATACGGTCGATGCCTCTAGGGTGACATGTCCGAATTTCAAGCAAACATGACATGCAACCAAATGAACTGGACAGCCAAACTTGTTTCGGTATTATACTACTACCTCCTCCGAAGTAGACCTAATCTGTCATCAGGCAAAGGCATCAAGCCCAGCGTCTCTGCAAAGCTGGCCCTACAATGCAGTGTCTTGAGCGACTACGTTTCCCTTCGTACCATCCAGCACGCGCTGTGTGGCAGCGTCCAGCTCCTTGGGCTTGTACCGACCACGTGGTCGGCCCATGTCGGCGCCAAATCAACACTGACATGGTCAGGACATCGTATTATGCAGGTTTTGCCGCGAAATTTTTCAGGCCAGTGATTGGCTGTTTGAAATGCACCTTCAATTGGTCCGTGCACCTTAGATTGGTCGCTTACGTTACGCATGGTGCTGCATTAATTGGCTTTGTTATGAAAATGGAGGAGCGTGATGCTGTATCACGCTCCTCCATTTTCGGAATGCTGCATCACTGATGCAGCATTCCAAACCCAGCGGCTTGAGATGCATGAACGGCGCGAGAAGTTCGATCAGTGTATGCTAGCTGTATTTACTAACAGTAAATTGCTTGATAAGTAGTAACACAGAGTGTTTTGACTTCGCATGGTGCACTGTAGAAGTGCAACATCAGCGAAAGTGCTTCGTTGATATGTTGATCTTTGGTGGTCTTCCTCCACTTCCATTGAGATGGTGAGCTAAGTAGTGCTTAAGAAGGCGAGCAAGAGGTCAAACGTGTCGGGATCAAGCATGTACGCCACCGTTCATCACGTGACGTGATGAACGTGCTTCGGTCGCGGGCGGCGTACATGGTTGTCCACAGGTTCGTTTGTTTGCGATGAGGGATGGCGAGGTCAAGTAATGACGCTCCTTGAGTGCCATCCGTGCGCTTGGTCATCGTCGGCGTCCGAGTCCCCCCCGTCAACACACCACTTCATCAAACACAATGAAGGTACTGTATTTGTTTATAGTATGGTATAAATTTTGTAAGTTATAATTTGAGTCGCCTTGCGTACTTCTTTGCTGAGACTCTATTTGCGTCTCAGCAAAGAAGTACGGGTGAATTGAATTATAATTCCGGATGAAAATCGTCGACTCAAAGAAGTTTGTGACGGTTTTGGAAGTCTCCCAGTGGATAATTTGATTGGGTACTTGATTCTTGATCTGGGTTTTGATTGGTCGTATATCGATTGTCTGCCGATTTGGTACTTATTCGATCAATTTCGAATCGACTCGACAATAGAGAATGTACGGCGTTCGATATATATGCTTATTTCGAGTGTGCAATCAAGTCGGCCATGGCGTCCAGCAGCGCCTGCGGCAACTGGGGCGTCGTCTGCGCCACCTGAATCCGCACGCTGCCGACCGCCAAGTTCACCTCAATCGTCGCGAGCATCCACACGTCCTTGTCCGAGCGGACCTTTCCGACCAGCTGCACGGGGGGCGGCGACTGCTGCTGCTGGTGCTGAAACGGTTGCAACTGGTGCGTATTGATGTGGCTCAAGTTCAACGCGTGCGTGAGCTGCTGGATGAGCACCCCCAACGTCGTGGCCAAGAACAGCCGCGACTCGACCACGAGCGGCGTCTGGTGCTGCTGCCACAGCTGGACAAACTGGTCTGTACTCACGTGAAACGGGTGAAGCAGCTCGCCGATCGTCGGCACCAGCTCGCCTTGGATACCGCCGTCTTGGTCGTCGTCGTCGTCAGATTGCTGGGCAAACCCAGCGTGCACAGTCACTCGGACACCTTGGAGCACTCCGCGAAAGTCGACGTGCAGCTGGACCATGGACGAACTCCCGGGGTACACGACGGGCACCTCTGGGAACGGAATCACGCGCTTGGCCGTCTTGGCGTCGACGCTCACGCGGATGCGCGCCAACGGCGTCGTCGAGTGATTCGAGATGTAGCACTGCACCACGTTCATGTGCGGCGAGTACATGGACGGTGTCCGGAGGTACGTGTACTCGACCTCGACGCCGTCAGGGTCGGACACGAGCACCGATCGGTTCGTCGGCGCCGCGGCGCTCATCGTGAGGTTGGACAGGTCCGCCAGCATGCTCGATGAGTTGATGTGCGTGCCCGAGGATGGCGTCGTCAAGAAATCAAACGGATCTAGAAACGCTGGCGAGGATGGCGCAGCGGCGCGTTTGGGCGGCGGCGTCATGACGGCGGCAACAGCCTTGGACGATTTCTTCTTGGGCTTTGGGGGCGGCAGCGGCTCGCTCTCCTCTTCACTCTCCTCTTCACTCTCCTCTTCACTCTCTTCCTCTTCACTCTCTTCTTCTTCTTCGCTCTCTTCTTCTTCTTCGCTCTCGTCCTCACTCTCATCCTCACTCTCGTCTTCGTCGCTACTCTCTTCACTTTCATCGTCGTCGCTGGAGCTGTAGAACCCCCCGGTCTTCTTGGCCGACCCCTTCTTGGACGAGCTCTTTGTGCTGCTACTACGCGCCACGACATCCCGCGTCGACGGCGGCAGGTCCGCCACCGCGTCGCGCAGCCGCTTGTCCACCTTCTCCACACGCCACGCCGGCAGCGGCACGTACCCCGTGACGCTGTGGTGCACAATCTCCGACAACGACCCGAGTGTGAACCGACTGGCCGCTTGGTCGTGCGAGGCGCCGATCAGCGGCGCCGGCTTCTTGCCCAAAAAGATCGTGTGCGGATGGAGCGCCGTCTGGTTGAGCGCCGCCCGGACGAGTCGCGCGCGGTCGCGGATGTCATAATCCAGGTCAAACTTGCTCAGCTCGACCACGTACTGCAAGCACAGCTGCGTGTTGGTGTGGCCCGGGGCCTGGAGCGCCAATTTCACGGCCAGATTCAGCAACTAGAGCCACATTTGTATTCGTTGGTCCCAGCATCGTCGTCACAGGGGTTCACACATGCGTAGGTAGGTACCTACTTACCTGCATCTTGACGTCGGCGGCTTCGTCCGGAAACGAAGTGCACAAACATCGCAACGACTCGCGGGAGATGGGGTCGTCGGCCGCGAACTCGCCCAACATCCACACGATGGACGCACGCGCCAACGGCGACGTCACGCGGCCTGACACGAGCATGGCGGCCAGCGACCGCACGACCTTGGCGTTGTTGGCCAGTGATGACGACGATGACGTGGCGTGCTGCTGTTGCTGCAGCAGCTGGCGGATCACCACCACGCTCTCGGCGACCACTTGCTCGTGGACGGACCGCACCAGACGCATCAGACCTGCGCATGTCCACAAGTCAAGAGTGATGGTTCTTACGAAAGTAGAAAAGGCAATAATCACCATGCAATTAGTGTGTATATGACGACAAATCGTGTGTGATGAGGCGAAACCCCTCCATAATTAATATCCATGGGGGATTTTCACTTTGCCTCGTGGTTTGGTTTCGATGATACATAAACCACGCAGGTGGGGTTGATTGGCTGAATAATGCCTTGTTTTTACTGAAAGAGCCAATCAGATCCACTTAAAATTCGATAAACCCATTGCGTCGATTCGGATATCTGGAACAATAGAAATATCGAATCCCTCCACAATAGTCAACAAAAGTCACCACTATATATATATATATATATATTGTCAAGATTCGACATTGAGTGGGGGGTGGGTGCTCAATCGAATGAGCAGAAGCACCAAATCGGTAGACAATCGAAAATCGACCAATCAAAACCCACATCACGAATCAAGTAGCCAATCAAATTATCCACTCTTGGGCTAATATTCAACATCGAATTAGTGTGTTGTCACTTCAATTAGTGTGACCATATGGATCATTTTTACATCCAAACGTCAAAGAACAATCGATCGAATCGATAAATTTGGCGACTCAGCACAAAAGCCCAACTTTTGGGAAAAGTCATCACCAATATATATATATATATATATATATATATAGATACAGCGTTTGGAGAGACAGAATGATGATATATATATGTATACCTTTCAGGCACTTTTCAGAGACAGACGGCATCGCATCGGCGACACGGCCGAGCGCGCGCACCGTCATGGTCACAAAGCCCTTGTCCACATGGCGGACATACGCCTGGAACTCGCGCAGGATGGTCGCGACCGTGTCTTCTGTGACCAAAGCCGTCAAGATGTTGAGTTTGAGCTGCCGCGAGTAGCTCGGGTCGGTGGCGCGCACAAAAAAGTCTTGCAGAAACGGCAAAAACATGTCGGGGCGCGCCGCCGCCATGGACGCGATCACCGACAGTACCACAAACTGAATCTCTCGCTGGTTGCGCATGATGCGAACCTACACCCACCCCATGTTCTATTAGTTGTCAACTCTACACGAATAACCCACCAGCGATTTCCCCAACAAGGTACACGTCGCGGAGCTTTGGGTCCCGCAGTAGTAGTGCAAAGTCGAGACTGCGAGCACCACGGCCGAGTTGCGCGACTTGAGCAGGGGAATCGACGACCGGAGAAGCAGACGGTGGTCCTCGTCCAGCTCTTCGCCGCCGCCAATGCCGGACGCAACGTCGTTCGAGCGGAACACTGACCCGATGGATGGCACATGTTCCTTGGACGCGCCAAAGCCGCCGCCGCCGCTCGAGGTACCGAGATGGAATGGATTTGATGTCTTGGGCCCGTTGGAACTGTACGACTTGGCTTTGGGATCGTCCTCTTCGTCCGAGTAGAAGCCCTTCTTCACCTTGCGTTTGGGAAACAGCTCCTTCACGGCGGCATTCCCTTGCTTGGAAGGGAGAGTGTCTTCCTGTTTGGGGCTTTGAAATTGTTGACGGCAGTACCGCGTCAGCACGTGGATCACGACGGCTTGGCCCCACTCGTCAATGTCGGCGAGGAGGTGGCACAACTTGCGGAACGCGGGATGCAGCAGGTCCATGCGGTCGGGGCAGATCTCGTTGAGGGCCTGCACGGCGCTACCGAGCACCATCGTGCTGGAATCGGCGAGCAGGAGCGAGATGATTTCCGCCAGCACTTCCTTCTGGTCCGTACTGTCCATCAAGTGCACCTTGCTCAACGCGTTCGCGGCACACTTGCGCACGTAAGGAGATGAGTCGCCCGCGCATTTGCGGATCGCAATCAGCTGGATCTGAAGAATGTCCCGCACGCGAATGCTCGTCATGACGCGGAGCGCCAACGCGCGGATGAGCTGGTTCGGGTCGGCGAGATCTTTCTGGAACGAGTTGATCGAGAGCAACGCGAGCTCGCGACACTGCGCGTTCGCGTCTGCGTAGTGCACGAGGTACATGTACACCATCTTCTTGACTTCCACCGAGTTGACGATGACGTTTTTGACCACGTCCGCAAAGAACAGCGACACGTCTTCGCCCTTGGAGATCATGGCCAAGAGCGTCTTCATCGCTTGCAGTTTCTCCGACACGCCCGCCGTGCCTGTCTTGTTGTCGAGCAACTTCTTGATCCGCTCCATGTTGACACTCTCCTCGAAGAAGTGCGCATCGCCGCTGATTCCCCTCACCGACATGGCTCTGCAATTATCCTCGCCGCAGAATGCTCGACGAAGTGGGCAGGTTAGTTGGACGCGTCTGATTGGTTGAAAATTGAATGTCGAAGGATAAATCACGAAAACTATAGTGAAACGTTTCGCTCAAAATAGCCCATTTATCGAAAAGTCCTCAATTTGCATATAAGTTGAACCGGCCATCGATTGACCAATCAATACCCAGATCACGAATCAAGTAGCCAATCAAATCCACTCTTCAACCTATGCAACATTGAACTATAATAGTGTGTGGCTTGAAGTAGTGTGACACTGGGCGATCTTTACAAAAGTCAGGACAAAGATAGATTTGGCAAAGAATCAACACAAAAGTGCTTTACATTTGGGGTAAAAGAATGACAATATTAATTCCGTTTATCGACATGAAAACGTGTTTTCGCTGATGCGCCAGTTGGGTTTGTTGGACTTGTATGGCACGGCCGACAGCTGCAGCTGGTGGCTCACTGCGACCCGAGGCGCTTCGTACCCCACATGCAATTTGTCGATAGCGTGGGCCAACGCATCGGTTGGGTGGGGCCCCACGCGGACGGGGGCGATCAGCCGGGGCGACGGTCGTCTTGTCGTCACCTTCGTTGCACTGGAACTGTCCCCCGGTGGGGCGGGCTCAGGTCGAGCTGACAGCGCTGGTTTTATCCGCGCCCAGAACGACCGGGCCATGGCCGGCTTTTGTTTGGACGGCTGCACCGGAAGCAGTCCGGTCAGGGGGGCGGTGTGGCGCAACTTAGTCGCAACTGCCGGCACTTGGAACTTGGTCGTGGCGCGGCGTCGGGGGGGCAGTGGTTTCTGCAGGCGCAACGGGTTCGTGTGTTTGTTCTTGGTGCGAAAGTACCCGTGCACACGCTTCTGGTACCGCTCGGGCACTGGCTCGCCCTTGCCGGGCACAATGTGTCGCTTGCCATAATGGTTGGCGGCTTCCGTGAGCACCGCGTCGTCGTCGTCAAACAACCCGTCCACTAGATCCGTGGGCTGGACTTTGTTTTCAGTCTGGAACATGTTCTGCAGCAGCGCTTGGACGTCCACGGAGCCGTCGCCGGGGTGTATATACCCCTGGAGAAGGCCGTGGGTTTGCGATTCGGTCAGCGCAATCCCGAGCGTGGTGCGGAGGCTCTGTCGAAAGTCCAGCGGGGACATGGGCGCGTCGGCGCCGCTGTGGAGCAGCTTGAACGCGCTGCGCAGGCGGTCGATGCATTTGGGAATCCGCTGTTGCAACTTGCATGAAATGTCCGCGCGCAGTTCGTCCACGGTGAGGTGGCTGTTGTACGCGTCCTGGAACGTCCGCCCGCCGAGAAACGCCTTGCGGTCGGCCTCGCGCATCGCGTCTTGCTGTGCCTCGCACCGCTCGACACTCTTTTCGATCCACGACTGCACGTCTGGGTCGTAGTCCTGGGGCAGCACCCTGTCGATGAACTCGTACAGCTCGATCGTGCCGTTGCCGTCCTCGTCGTACTTTTGGAACAGCGCCAAGATGTCGGCGTCGTCGACGTCCAGCGCCAACGTCACTTTGATCGCGTGTCGAAACGAGGCCACGTCAATGCCTGGATAAAGCACATGGTGAAGTGCAGGACGACGAAAACATACGAATCGGGGATGACGATAGAAAGTGGGGGTGAAGGGGGAGAAGGGGGGAGGGTGTGATCATCATACAACGGCACTACCTTTGCCGCGGTTCACTTCCAAGAGACGATACGCTTGCTGGTAGACAAACTTGCCATCGTGCAGTTTGGTACGCTCGAGGATTTTCTCCCGCAGGAGGCACTCGACCTGACTGAGTGGCCACTTTGGCTTGGGGGACGCGGCGGTACCAGGGGTGGCGCATGGATCCGCTGCCTCCTTCACCATCTCGTTCGACTATGACGAGAACGATAGGCGGCGGCGGGGGGGTTCACGGAACGATTCGAGAGGCTGCTACGACTGACGAGATGAACTTTCTACGTGGTTGGAAGTGACTTGATGGTTTGGTTTGGGCTAAATTTGGACCCCCATGACGAAACTGCTCCTAAAATACACATCACCCTCGAACGCGGTACTACGCAGATATCACGACATGTTAACCATCATTCTAACTACACGACCGACGTCTTGGCATTGAGCGCCATGAGGATGCCGGGGTTCTCAAACAGAAAGAACCGGAACTCGGGCTTCTTGACCATGAACAGCACGCCTTCAGTCTTGGCCACGAGCTCCGACCCAAACTCGCAGTCGTCTTTATGAAAAAGAGCGTCCACATTCCCCACGAAAGCGCCTCTGCGGAACACGGTATGCACACACTCGGACGTCTTGCCGCTCGACAGCGCGTCGATGGGTAGTACCCGCTGCAACATCATCATACTCTTGTCAGTACATCGTCACCAATGGGACAACAGAGCTTACATTGATCGAGCCCTTTCGTTTCCGCAGCGGCGTGGCCGTGTGCACGGTTTCGGCGCCCGGCTCGCTGTGGGTATTCTCGGCGGCGGGGGGTTTCGCCCACGTCTTGAGCACGAACTCACCCGTAGCGACCCACACGGCGATGTCGCACGCTTCGTCGGGGTGCCACACGACGTAGTTCTGGCGCACCTCCCACCTCGTCACGATGAGCTCGAGCTGGGTGCGCTGCATCTCGGTAAGCTTTTGGAAGAACGAGTTGTCGCCAATGGTGTCCCATGCAAAGTTGTGCCGCGTGTCGATAAGCTTTTGGATGCGCTCAAACACGGCCGTTCCTCGAAGGAACCAGTTGAAGTCGACGGCGTTAAACTGAAGCAGTGATAGCGTCGAGTTAGCCATAATGCTGCACCCCGCCTTGGAGTGCGGCGTAAGGAGGTACTGCAGGTCAAAGTAGTTGCCCGCCACGTATTTCTTGGACCGGGGGATGTTGGTCAGCCGTTTCCGAGTCGACCCCGACGGCACGTTTGGCGGCGCGTGCTCGGGGGGGAAATGGCATTGCGCTTCGCCTGCGATCACAATGTAAAACTTGTCGGTGGGTTGCCCAGCTTGCTGGACGGTTTCAGCCTTTGAAAACGTTACGCGTTTTGCCATCTACGCCACGAAGTCAAATCGCCGCCTTCTCCATACATCCTTGAACGTACCTGGATGACTTCGTACGCGTCGTTGAGCGTCAAGTCGCCAAAAATGTCGATTTTACGAATCAAGTCCAACACTTCCATGGTCGACGCACTTTCGGGCAGCTCTGTCGGCACAATGATCGTGTTCTGCACGCCTTCGGGGGCCGCGCGAAGCCCCGAGTTGGCCGGAATGTCCTTGGCAGCCGTGTGCACGACATACATTCGCGACCGAATCGACTCGTCCAGGGCCATAAGCGTCTTCATCGGCGTGTGGATTGGCGGCACCCCCGCCTCGTGCAAGATCACGTCACAATCCCACGGAAATGCGAGGAGTTCGTTGCACCTATAGGGCACAGTCAGAGGCAGAATCTGTGGGGGGGTATGTGGAATGTACCGGGTGGTGGAGAGCACGCCTTCGTCGCGCAGCGCTTGGATCCGGTCGACGTCGTTGAGGTGGTCGCCGGAGAACACGATACGTTTGGACCCGTACGTGACTTCAAACCCGACGCACGGAATCGAGTGCAGCGAGTAGAAGAAGCGAAAGGTCGCGCCGCGAATGTTGGTCGGGTCGTTGATTCGCACCCGTCGAAACGTGAGCACACGCTTGAGAAACGACTCGTCAAAGCCAGAAAGGGCCGAGTACTTGCGTAGAAATGAGTGGTAAATCGTGCTCGTCGTGATCAGCGACACCCGGCCTTCTTGCAAGATCTACAACCAAGATAAGACTCCTTGTCCTCCTCTACTAGCACACAATCCCGTCGTATTCCCAGCCTCTAAACCAAACAAGCAGACAGCCCATTCAACCGACCTTTTGGAACGTGCCGGCGTCGTGGTCGGCGTGGCAATGGGTGACGATCACACCGTCAATCATGAGTGGCGGGATGTTGTTGGCGATGAGGATGGAGCTCGAAAACGGCGGCGGGTCGATCATGATCCCTCGTCGGTTGATCCACAGCACGTAGCCAGACGTGCGACCGGATGGGTCGAACCCGTGCGAGTTGCCCAGCACCGTGACCCCAAATACTGGCGGGTAGAACGCCTCGTCGAGGATCTGGGCTGGCGGCGCCGCGGGCAGCCGGACAAAGTCCTCGACGATGGCCGTGCCGTTGGTCGTGTGGTCCGTAAAGACAAACTCGCCGTTGAGCTTTTGGATCGTGACTTTGTTGTCGCCGGCCGTGATAGTGGCCACGTTTTGGGCGTTGAAGTGCGTGAACTTGAGCAACATGTCGAGGGAGATAAGTGTGTTGCCAAACTTGCGAAAGTAGCCGAGTTCGGCGGGCAGATCAGGGTACGACGAAGGCGGGGCGGACACGGGAAAGTCGTGCTCGATGTCGATTTGTTGGGGGCCAAACAGCGTTTCTTGAAACACCCGCCGTATGCGGTCTTCCGCGTCCTGTGACGCCACGATCAAGTTGACACTTTGTCGTTTGAAGAAGAAGTTGCAGTAGGCTGGGAACTCAAACTCGGCCACGTTTACACCCATGTTGCTGCCCAGCGTCTTTGTGAATGGTTCTGAAGGTACGACAAAATACATGGGCACGGGAAGCCCCA
Source organism: Aphanomyces astaci (assembly GCF_000520075.1). Lineage (NCBI taxonomy): Eukaryota > Oomycota > Saprolegniomycetes > Saprolegniales > Verrucalvaceae > Aphanomyces > Aphanomyces astaci. The sequence continues at coordinate 1,132,138 of NW_009798276.1, read as the reverse complement.
GCACCATCGAGTCCTTGATGGTTTCCGGCGGGATCCCATACTGCACTGGCCCAATGGAAGTTGACACGATGCAGCCCCCGCGAGGCAGGAATGTCACTTTCAGAGGCTCCGAAGGTGGTGGTGTGTCGGAGGACATATTAACAGGCCAACTGTGCGGAGCTAAGGCGGTGGTTAGATTGACGAAGGGTCACAACTGACAGGTCGCCGTTACAGTATCGGATCTCGCAGTGAAGTCATCAGTACACCTCTCACATTTGATTATATGGTGTGAATATACACTTTACATATGAGAATTTTAGCCCAATCAAATTGACGTACTATTAATAGTATGATCTACGTGAACCGTTTCTTCAGTATGCGACACGAAACACCGTTTCACATTGACATGCATTCCAATGGCACAAATTACTCCAAGCCTAGGCTTTGCAGGCAGCAAGAGGACAGGTCAGGCGGACAGGAAATCGAATATGCAGTTGAGTAGTGTTGAATGCCCCGACGAATGGATGCGGAAGGAAGCCTTGATACTGTAACACCGGTAGTACGTACGTACCAATAAGATGGTGTATATCTGGTTTAGAAGTAGGCGTTACTTTCGTCAGCGACGGTTTCAAAAGATCGCAATACAATCGCCAGGGGTCATTCCACGAAATCTACCACCATTCGTAGTACGATTGATTTCTCAAGAATGTGATGGTCACATTGGGTCTCTCTGCAATGAAGCATTGGGTGCATTGTTGAATTGTTAGTCCTTGTTGTCCACTGTCTAAAAATGGTGGCCTACATTGTCAGCACCTCGTCAGGCCTATATATATTATGATATATTAACCTTCAAAGCGAGGACAAGACACCTCTTGCACCACAGAAATGACGTCTAGACAGAGGTTTAGCAACGATGCATTACGAACGAGTACGGTCTTACGGCTGTAGCCATTATTGAAAACGGTATAGCAATTGCTGTCATACACCTCTAGCTCAAGAGCGCATGCTCTGGGTAGTGTAGTTCAACTCGAGGCTAATAATAGGCGCGTTGGAGGCAGGTATGTTGTTGCCAAATAACGTCGATATGGGAGCTGGAGGATCCGTGGAAGCGCTTCCAGGGGCCAAGAAGTTGCAGTGCTTTGTGGCTATGAAAGCGTTCAACCTTCGCCACTCAGAGTCCAAGACGCTAGCGCAGCAGTTTCAAGGGCTGTGTCGCCACGACAGTTCGGTACGCCCATCAGCCCAATGCCAATCACGTCAACCTGCATTAGACAGGCGTCGACTACATGGATTGCGATGCCTTGTGCGCCTATTTGCAGATCCCACTGCCGCGCAAAGACGCCCTCATCAGGCTCTTCAACGTTCAAGCGGTACGACGGCTACCCCAAAATCTTTTGTGAATTGACATTTCCATTGGTATGAATGACTTTGCATCTCAGGACAACCGCGTGGGGTACGCCGACTTTTTACGATTCCTCCAATATGCGTCGCCGTCGCTTCCAGTACGTAGTCGTTCTAGCCGTCCAGTTTGCCATATCATAATACCTTCCTGTAGAGATGTGAAACCCCATCGCAACAAAGTCCGGTCGTGGTACGTTTCGCAGCAGCTCGTTTGTCCTGTCGAGTTATAATATGTTGTAGAACTCCCACGAAGTGCCTCCGCCCCCAAGCAACAACAACCAACGGTCGCCCCTTAAGGAAAATCAGCTAGCGCTCCTAACAACCCTCACAAAACCACAAGTAGCAGGGGCGGCAACTCGTGTCCTAACGCCAGGCCTTTGGAAAAAGCGCGAAATTACAATCCAAGAGCGCATTGTCGAATACACCAAGATCGACGACGACGGCAACCCTCAACATTTGATTGAAAAGGAAAAACACCAGCACGAGGTAGGCTCCGACCATGTCACACATATATATATTAATTCATGATTATATATAATATATATATATATTAATTCGTGATTATTTAATATATATATATATATATATATATTAATTCATGATTATATATAATATATACATAGATCATCCACATGGAATCGACCACGGGCGAGTTTGCCCACCGCGAAATCACGTACTTTGAGCAGTCGGAAGAACTGAACAAAGAAATCGTGCACTTGGACACTGGCAAGGAAGAGTTCGTGCACTTGAAGTCCAAGGACGACGAGATTTCGCATTTTGAGTCGACCATGCCCCAGAGTCGCCAGCCGGAAGCGTGTGAGCCACCGCCTCCGTCCCCCACCATCAAGCGAGACATGAGTCAGTGCCCCATGGAACAACCGGAAACAACCCACGACAACCAATGACGTATTCAATCGCATTTTGTGACTTTGTGTGTTATTCTGGCTGTGGCTTGGAGTTTCCAAAGGCAATCACGCTGCAAATGTAGTCCTGGAACTCTTGGCATGTCAGGCCTTCTCGAGATATGACCTTCAATGGCGCCACCGACAGCGGCTCTTTCGGGGAGAATTCGGTCAGGGGGTCGCCAGTGGCGCCAGGGGACAGCGACAACTCGACGCGGAATCGATGCGGATCTAAGCTATGATAGCCCCCTACACCAAGAATTCAGACATGATTACGAGTGTACGAACCCACCTCGCTCAAACACTCGCACGACAATGTGCGTCATGTAGCACAGCTCTGGAATGTCCTCGACGAATTTCACAGCTTCCCGACTCACGGGAGCGTTCTCGTCTTGGCCTGTGACACTGTGCCGCAAAACGTTGAGCAATGTGTGGAGGTGGGATTCGCTGGTAAAGTACAGCCGGGTGCGAACCGACCGGTGCGCTGACTTGATGAGGTGGTCAGTCGTGGCAAACGTCGGGTTGAGTCGATGGGTGATGTTGAACCCGCGGGCCAAATCCAAGTCGTCGCGAACTTTCTTGAGCAAAGACCGACACATGTTGGTGCCAATGTGAAGCTTTTCGTGCACGTCAATGCCGTACTCCTACATACATATATATATAGTGTTTTCTTTCGTAGAAAGATTCGACTAGTACCTGGGGTACCAGCGCGTGGGCTAGGGACGCCGAGATGTCGAGCAGTTCGCGAATGCCACTGAGGTACAAGTGCGCGTTGTGCATGGCGTCGTATCGGATGCAGTCGTGGATGTCGGGGATCTTGGACAAGTCGTACGTGTTGTGCTTCTTGGAGTAAAAATCGCGGTACAGCTTGGCCCATCGCTCGCGCATCATCTCGAGGGTTTCCCGGCCACACGGCTCCCTTTTCTTCTTGGACGACGGGTCCATGCTGGACCTGGTGTGCGTCTTGTTGGCCATGTGCTCGGCCGGTTTCTTCGGCCGCGCGCCTGCCGAACTCACAGTCGACCGGTGCTCGGTCGCGTCGGCCACTGGCTCCAAACACGACACAACGCTCGTCTCGGATCCTTGGCGCTCCAGCGACGGCGGTTTGTACGCCCACGCGAGCTGCTCACGTTCGAATGCCGTGGCGGTGATCGCGTTTTCAGCCTTCTCCGTGGCGTCGTTGTCGAGAAATGTCGTCAGCTGTTCCTTTAACGAATTGAGCAACTTGTGCATACGTTCCATCTTCTTCATGGGTTGCTCCACCACGTCCAACGCCGCGGCGACACTGCGCACCAACCGAGACGACGAGTTGGTCCGGAGGAGTCCGCAGTCGTCCCCTCGATGCAAAATGTTGTGCAGGCGCTCTTTCACTTGCAAGATCATCTCCTGCGCCGACGATCCCGACTGGTCCAGCATCGAGTCGGCGTCTTTCGACTTGAGCACCAAACTCACCAAGATGGGCACGATGTCGCCTTCCAATTCCAACAGACCCTTGGCAAACGACGCTGCCGTCTTTTGAACGCGCCCTTCGTCGCTCGTGTAGATCTTCAAGTCGTGGCGGTACGTCGAATGCAGGCGAAGCAGCCCTCCGTCTCCGCCGGGGTACATGATCTGACGAAAATGCTGGCCAAGGGACTCGGCTTGCTGGATGCCGGAATGGGTCAGGTCTCCGCCCCATTTGACGATCACAAGCAACTGGGTCACTCGACATTTCTACAAGCAATTTTCAGGATGATCACATACAGTACATACGTATATATGGATGGCCCCATAACGAAGAGATGTATGTGTGTACAACCTTATTGAGCGATCCGTCAGTTTCTTCTTCTTCTTCTTTCGCATCGTCATCTAACTCGACAGGATCACAATCCACCTACGACAACACCATGGGGAGTCGTACTTTGGTCGTCGTGGGTCCACGCGCGAGGTTTCATTTGGACTTTCCGGTTGATCCCGCACAGCTGCCATCGTTCGAGCACGTCGCGCAGGGTACAAATGCCCTTGAACTGGTCCTTCTCCAACTCGTCGTTGTGGGCTGGTTGGTCGATCATTTGCTTGCTCACGGCCAACAGTTCTTCCAGATCTTTGATGGTCTTGATCTTCAAATCCTTCTTCTTGCCTTGGCCCACGCGGTCTTCGTAAAACGCGAGAAACCGACGGTGCGTCACGAGCATTTTCATCTTTTGCTTGGGGGTGCGATCGCCATGTCGAATCACGGCTAGCACACATCGCAGCTCTTCTTCCTGGCCTTCGTTGTCCAGTGGATCGTGGAACCCAGGCGAGTGCATTTCCGACGGCCGTCCATCCTACAACCAACCCACACACAAGCAACATGAGAGACACTGGTTATTACGTGAAATATATCCGCTCATGGTGGAAATATATATTGAAAGAAAGCTGAAATTCAACGCAACATGGTGTCATATCTTGTTCCCCCGACCAACGTCGTTTATATTCTAAACTGGAGCGAGTGACATGGAGAATAAAGAATCGACACAACCAAAAATATATGGACACAAATATCATCGGCAGAAGGATGTAGCCAATCAGGTTGCAGGAAACCACCATCATCAATGTCAAATTAGTGTGTGACTTCAATTAGTGTGATACCACCAATCACCACAGGACACTTTTTTACATACAAAATTCACAGTACCACGAAAATCGATCGATCGATATTGGGATTTGGCAAAGAATCAGCACAAAAGACAACCAAACATTTGGGGAAAAGAAACACAATACTACCTCGCCGTGGTCGGCGCCACTGCGTTCCCCCATGTCCAGTAGCGACATGGACGAACTGTTGCCGAGAAGCCGGTCCGTGGGGGAGTGCATGCTTTCGTACGGGTCGGCAAACCCCGCCAGCGCGCGCTCGAGGAATTGGCGGAGCAGCACCGAGCAGTCGTCGTAGTACTTGGGCGAGTTCTTCACAAAACTCCACCCGTTCACGTCGCACACGTACGATTCGTTGCCGACGCGAAGGATGTCGAATCCGCACACGGTCTGGCCGAACGCGCGGCACACTTTGTACGCGATCTCCTTTTCATGCGTCGAGAGGATCACGGGGTACCGAATCTCCTTGCCCACGGCGTCGCGCATGACTTTGCCGTCCAGCACGGGCGACTTGCGCGCTTCTGCGTGCGCGTAGTTGGGCCCGACTGTGTATACCTTGACGTCGGTGCCCTGGGTCGAGATGAACTCTTCGTAAATGTACGACTGCCCCGGCTCGCGACGGACGTTGATCACGTTCGGATGAAACTCGGATGACCGATTGCCAATCTTGCGGAACAAGTGCTTGCATCCACCGCCGGCATTGGTCGGGTAATAGATGTAAATATTGTGGTTTTCGCCGTTGACGGGCTTTTCGACGAACGGCTTGTGGATGCGCACGCCGTTCAACTCGACGTAGTCGTCGCTCTCGATGAAGTTCGCTTCGTCTAGTCCGTGGCCGTCGTTGTCTCCATCGTACCGGTCTCGATTGACAAAGATGTGGCTACACGGCAAGATCAGACGATGTCTTACGATGCTTCGCGAGAACAGACCGTGGGGTCGGGATATCATGGTCCTTCAGCACGCGGTATACGTCGCGCCGGTCCATGAGCAGGTTCTGCTTGGACAAGTCGTTGACGACGATCGGTTGACGCAGTTCGACGTATTCCATCGCCTGGATAGTCCCAACAGCGCCATTAAAGCCTGGACAGACGCGTGAAGATCGTTGTCGTACCTTTTCCAATGGGAATCCTGTGGAGAAGAACGCAATCAAGGCATCACAAAGCGGCCAGTCTTCCACAGGGTGATTGAGTATCATGTCATCTCCAAACAGGACAATGGAGAACGTGTGCCTCGGCAACCGCGACAAGATTTCGGTCATCGGTTTGGAATTCGCCTTCTTGTCCATCGCACACACGCCGATCACAAAGCGCGATCCTTGTGTCGACGACGTTTCTGCATTGAGGTTGCCGGTGAAGCTGAACAAGCCGTTTCCCCGTGGCTCTCCCGCCGACACTTGCGATCCATCGACGCTCTCGCGGCGGTCCTCGCGAGCAATCTGCGCGCCCATCCCAAAATGGTTGAACCTGCAAAACCGTTTTTGAATAAAGGACGTCCGAGACACCAAACCAACCATTTTAATACACTAGGTATTTGTATCAACATGGTATTCTATTGCATATTATCTCGACACGATGACATTACATACAAAAAACAAGTCTAATTCTGAGCCCGCCCTGTTTGTTACGTGTTTTATACCCATCTGGTTCACCGTGCTATTAACAGTAAGAAGAATGTCACTGGATGACTGCCAAAAATCTCGCAAACGAAAATACGCTCGTCAAATTCTTCCGGATAGAAGAATTTTGGGGCAAACCCAAATTCATTTCGTCCTGGAAATATCAATTTATAGAGGCTATGACGTATTAATTTGCATATATTTTGGTTTGTGGACCAAGATTGATTTTTCGACTTCTATTATTATTACAAAAGAAAACGTATGTTTGCGAGATTTTTGGCAGTCTCGCAAACTGTACGGTAAACTGATCTCATTTATACGTATCCGGATATACCTTCATGGCGACGACTATACCACGGCACCCGGACGACAACACGCCGACGAAGCGGCTTCGACTTGATGAAACGAAGGACGATGCAGTTCCAGGAACGCCACCAAAGGACAATGTGAAGTGTTCTACGTTGGTGCGCTGGCTGGACAAAGGACCACTTCTTCTTTTTGGCGACGACGGCGTGACCGTGTCGGGAACCAAGGTACGCGATGAGACAAGGGTTCAAGGGCTCAGGGGACGCTCGTAGGGCTTCTGCATGGCAAGGACAAATGCATGTGTGACGCGAGGCACGTATTACTTTGAATTGAAGCTTCTCGGAGCAATCGAAGCCTACCATGTTCGCGTGGGATGGGGCACAAAGAAGGCCGACATCAACGCGCCAGTTGGATTTGACGAACACAGCTATGGATATCGAGACATTGGGGGCGAAACGATGCACAAAAGCAAACGCAGTGGTCCCTACGGCGACAGCTTTGGTACCTCGCTTCCTTATTAGCGCATCTTGGATACTGACATCACGTAGGAGTGGGTGACACTGTGGGTGCCATGATCTGTGTGAATGGGGACTCGAGCGAAGACAAAAGCGTGGACACCGTCGCTCCATCTCTCCCGGGTACAATACGTGCTTGATCATTCCAAAGATAACAGGTACATCACTAGGTCGGTTCGTTCCACCGTCTCTGGTTAAACAGTCGAGCGACTTGCTGGCCCATGTCTCGTCACCACGACGTTCGTTCTGTCCATGAAGTTGAGCCCCATGTGGCCTCATAGTAATGTGTACTCGTAGGCGCGGACGAGAATTCGTACATTCGCTTCTTTGTGAATGGCAAGGACCAAGGCATTGCCTTTGACAACCTACCTTTCGGTACGACATCACTCACACCACTGGAACCTGTACGACATATATACACTTGTTTTGCCATAGCCGAGTACTTTCCCTGTGTCTCCATCTACGGCCCTGGCACTGTGAGTGCTAACTTTGGCCCTGACTTTGACTTTCCAGTTCCTGGCGCGCTTGCAGTACCGCCGCCAGTCGAGTAACCACTCATTAACGGAACCAAGCTTGATCATCTTGCGTAGCTGTACGACTAACTAGTACTACGTATGATATATTAATAGTAGTGCAGTTTACTTACACGTCACTTTCCACGACCTCGTGCGTCCATGTTATTGTCTAAGCCAGTCTCAACCTCGAATACAAAACCCAGTACGTACACCATCGTTGCCATGTATTATTGTAAAGCACACACACTCTCAAAGGACGATCATTCGTGGAACAACTGATTGGACGGTTGTGACGGAGGCTGCTGCTGCTGTTGCTGCTGCTGTTGCTGCTGCTGCTGGGCGGCCGCATTCGCAACGCCAATCAAATGGTTCATGTCGTCCGCGTCCAGATCCTGCAGGATGCCCTCGACGCCGTTCGACGAGTCGGCACGGAACGAGTTGAGTACCCGCGCGACGACCGGGTCGTCCTCCATGTTCATGATCCAGTTGGAGTGTGTGTTGAAGTTGGTGGTTTCGTCCATGTCGTCCAGATTGAGCTGTCGGAACGACGCCGTGAGCACGAGCTGCGTGAGGATTTCCAACGACATTTGGCCCCACTCGAGCTTCTTCTTCTTGGACAAGAACGGCGGCCGGAATGGCGCGTCCGCTCCGTGGGTGCTGCTGCTCGTGTCGCTGTACAGCGACTCCTTGTCGTCGTCGTCGTCCAATGAAAAGTTGTTGTCCAAGTGCAGTGTGTAGATCCAGTCCATACGTGGCAGTCTCCCAAGGCTGATCTCGACCTTGATTGAATCCATGAGCTCGGTAATGTCGAGCTTGGGCAGCCGACCCGCGCGCTTCTTTTCTTGCTTGGGGTGTAGTTGCCTCCACTTTTTCTTGATGTCGTCTTCCGCTCGTCCCTGCACGTGCCACGTCATAACTCGACCATAGTCACTATTCGTTTGTACCGGAAGCAACTTGGCCACCAACGTCCACCGGTTGCCAATCTTATTGTACACAAACTCCAACAGCGCCAACTCGGCCGGTGAAAATTGACTATAGAAAACTCGTTAACGAATCATGGGGTTTCGACGTGTGTACTTTCGGTTGATGGACGGGGCCAAGTGGTTCCGCCAACGCTCGCGGCACTGCTTTGTCCTACAAACCTGGTTGGAACGTCGAGATGACATTTCGGCAACGTACGTGCGACCGGGGACGCCTTCGGCCACCTTGACCCATGATTCTTGGTCGCCATGGATCTGAATCTGTTGCCTCAAGAGCGCGTCCTCATCTTGGGACCACGTGCCCTTGATCAGACCGGGTTTCAGCACTTTGTTCCAACGTTGCAGGCATTGCGAATGGTTGCGCCCGGGTACAAGGTCCGCGATCGCCTGGTCGTGGTACGTGAGGACGTGAGCATCAACATGGACTCTCTCAAGATGTTTCGCGAACCTTCCAGTTTTCATTCCCATTTTGCTCGACGGCCGCACGAAGCGCCGTGTCTTCGGCCAAGGTCCACTTGCCCGCCGTGCCTACCACGGCTTCCGCCGGCTCGCTAAACCTTCGTTTCCTACATGCATCGCGTGTGTCATCGCTCCGTTCATGACCAAGTTATCATTGTACGTGGGCTGCAACAGGTCGAAGCTCGTGCCATTCTGTTGGGTTGCCATTTGGGTTGATCCAAGTCTGACTGTGTGCATCCAACTCGGCAACTCGGTGCTGGCTCCTCTCCCGTCACTTGGCCAATCCATTCAGCTAAACTATTGATCAGATGGGTCATCTTTTAAACCAATCGCAGTGCAGGTGCTTGTTTTTGATTGGTCGCTGCAAGGGTAACCGGTGACAGATTTGTACAGCGTAGTCGAAATACCCACGAGAAAAGTGTCGAATTCTTAAATGGGAATGCATGTCCTCCACGAGAGTGATTGGCCGTCCAAAATTGGCGTGATATATATATTTTAGCCAATGAAAGCTGTGCATTTCAACAGCGATGATGAACGCATTTGATTGGTCAGAATCGAGGACAGGAAAATTGGGAATGCTGGCGCCAGAGTTACTTTTACCGCAGGCAACGATGAACAAAATCATGGGCTCGTGGACGGCGATGGAGGATCAGCTCCTGCGCAGTCGCGTGGAACAGTCGCACTCAGAGTCATGGTCCAAGATTGCGGAAGGCGTGCCTGGACGATCGTACGTTCAAACCACCGACACACGTCATGTGTGCATGTCCACGATGAGTCATCGGATGTATTGGTGTGTAGGTCCAAGCAGTGTCGGGACAGGTGGCGCAACCATTTAGATCCGTCGTTGATCAAGTCGGCGTTCACGACGGATGAAGAAATCGCTCTCGAAAACGCGTACGAAGAACTGGGCAATCGGTGGACCGAAATTGCCAAGCGATTGCCAGGGCGATCAGAGCACGATGTCAAGTTGCGCTGGAAGACTATGCACCCGCATCGATTGGATCGGTCGAAAGCGACGACTCGTTCAGCACCGACGCCGCCTCCACAACGTCGTGTTGTCGAGATGCCGATGACCCGGCCGCGACAGATGTCGAACGTAATGGGGTCGGACGTGATTTCCATGCTGGACGAGTTAGCTGTGGACGATTCCACCGCGGCCCCTTCCAAGCGACCGCACGTGACAGATTGGGACTACACTGCTCCTCCCCCAACGACGGCGGCGCGGCCTCTCGCTGGGTCGTTCCAACTGACCGACTCGTTCTTGAACACACTCAAGAAGATCGAACACAACCCGACCGTGGACGAAGAAGCGCTGATCGACTCTTTGTTTGCGTCGTTTGGGCCCCACGACGAAGAAGCCATTCGTCGCAGCTTCAATATCAGCATGCAGGAGTTCGATGCGATGCTCGAGAACAAGACGACCCTCAAAAAATCGCTCACGAAACTGTCGTCGACCACGTCCAACACGAGCAACGCCGGGTTGAGTTTCCTCAACAACACTTCATTTCTCAACAACGACGACATCGACGGACTCATCTCGTCCTGTGTCGACAACCAAATCGACCACTTGGCCCAATGACACATATAAGAAGATCCACACACTCCCACTTATGTACTGCGAGTATAATATCTTTCCACAGCATATTCAACGAGGGAACGTTGTTCGCGACGTGATGATTTATATTTGTTGTTGCGAGGTTGCATGTCATCCGGACGACAAATGGTGTTTTCTATCCGGACGGATGGATTCAGAAAGTTCTCTTTGTTGATTGGCTACACGTTTCGTACTATTTATTATCCATGTCCTTTCTGCGGATTATTTGGTAGCCAACCAAATGTCGCAGCGAAGGTTTGACAGAATTGGGACATTTGAAGGATAGAAGAATGTGGTTGTGTGACTGTCTGGATTTTCAAACAGATTTTTCGAGAGAATCAGTTACATATTGTGAGTAAAAACAAGTCCCTCGACGTGCTTTTTCTATTTTTGTTTTGGCGAAAATAGAAAAAGCACTTTTTTAACCCTCCAAATGTTGGATCCAGAGGAATTTTCACTTTGCGGCGATTTGATAGAAATTGCCAATATATCGACAATTTTGGCGTGTTTTTTCATACTATACGTATATATCCAGACTCACCCTTTTGACGTTAAAATCGATACATGACCGCTTAATTGGCGCCACTTTGAACGGGGGTACACGATCAAACCCTACTTTGGGCATTGGTCCATTTTCACTGCAAATACGCGTACGATCGTATTCATACGTTCGTAGTACAATGAGTACTGCAGTACGACGTAGTACATACTACTAACTAACTAACTTACGTAGTACTTACAACGTACGGTAGTTAGTACCTGTCTAACAATTCACGATGACGAGTGTATACTAGTATACTAGTACTCGTACTGTATTGTCGATTTGATATTGTGTATTCAACACTACATTGGACTGGGGAGGCGATCGAATAGCCTAAACAAAGAGATTATGAATGTCTTAAGCCAATCACATCACTCCATTCCAGAGATTTTACCAGTCTCGTGCCCTGTCGCTTCGGATTGGGTAAAATCAGTCGGGGAAAACATGGAAAATACATTCGAAATCGCTTTGAAGTTTCGACTGCGAAGTCCAAAGTTCAGTGAAAAGCACAATACAAATTTGGGGCAATCGAATCGCTCCGACCAAACCAATCCACAATCGATCTGATTGAGAAATGGGTTTGATTGGCTAATAACTTTGAGCTCATCTGAAGTAGCCAATCAAATCGATTTAAATTCCAACGAGAAACCACGCCACAACATTCGAAAGTACAATAGTAATGTTAAATGTAATCGTGTTCCGTTTTCGCATGTACAGATAGTGGCTAGCGGCGCTTGTAGACGTGGAACGGTTGCAACAAGGCGTCATCATCATCATCATGATCGTCATCATCGCCATCGAAACCACTGGCGGTGCGATCTACATGCGCGTGCAGGCTTTCCGTGTGTAGGACATGTCTCCTCCCGTACGACCCAAACGTCGTTGGTTCTGAAAACTCCCGCGGCACCTCTGGCGATCGTTCGTAGTCGCCAAGCACCAGCCGAGTGTCCAACTGATCCGACAGCAACTGGGACGGTATGTACGCCGGACAACCGCCATCTTCGTTGACGGACGCATACGTTTCGTGGATAAAGTCCATGATCGCGTCGGGGTTTTCAATCACGCCGACCAGCTGCCGGAACTCGGCATCCGTCATGCTAGTGTCTTTGAAGGAATCGAAGATGGACACCATTTCCACGGGCGCCGCGGGCATCGCCTGGGCAAAGTGGTCGCTCAGGACCAATTCGCGGAAGAATTCCCAGTCTTCGGCCTTGACGCTGGCAAAACTCAGCAGTGAACTGTCCCGCTCCTTGAAACTTTCAAACATGGACGACGCGCGCCGAGACATGAGGTCTGCCGCGTCCGGATCCAATGCTGACGGGTCGGGATGATGATGAGCAAAGTGTGGTTCGTCCTCGGGATACCGCTGGTGGAGATGACGAGGGGTGTCTGTGAACGCGCCGCCAGGCGTTGCTTGTACGGGTGCAAAGGATAGCTGGGGAACATGGCGAGGATTGTTGCTACTGTGTCGAGTCGCGGGGGATGCAGGAGAAGATGCAGTGGACTTGGCATGATGCGTCATCAGCGGCGGGCGGCCTTGCTTGGTTGGGGGTTTGGAATGGGGATGGAGCACTTTCCACCGCATTTTCACTGAATCCTCCGTGCGTCCCTGTCAACATGTAAGGACGATTGGTCGACATATCAACATACCATACCGGCATGCGATCGGCGATCTGGGTCCAGCGGTTTCCGAGCTCTGCGTACGCCGCCGTGAGGAGCATGTCCTCTTCAGACGAGTACGATCCTTTGTTGATTGACGGATCCAAATGGTTCTTCCACCGCTCGCGGCACTGCTTCGCCCTAATTGTCGACGTTATTGACGACGTCCGACGGAAGTATGGTCGTACGTGCGCCCATCGATCAATTTCGAGAGTTCGCCCCAGCTTACGGTGGTGGATGCTTGCACGAGTTGGATGAGAAGGTCGTCTTCGTCGGCCGCCCAATGACCCTTGATGAGGCCGGGCTTGAGCACCTTGTTCCATCGTTGCAAACACTGGGCATGGTTGCGCCCTGGCACTCGATCCGCGATCGCCTTTGTCCGTTTCATCAGTCCATGCAGTCCACAACATATGTCCTACCTTCCAGTTCTTGCTGCCAAATGCGTCGATGGCCTCGCGCAAGAGTTCATCCTGCTCAAATCTGAGGACATCACGTTGGGACGAGCGGTACCTGCTCCGGGGTCCATCGTGTGTTGATCAGCATGCCGTCTTCGCTGTCTGGCTCCAACTGACGTGACTTTTGCCCTGCGCTGGGACCCAATGAGTCGGGGCCATCGGACGGCCGACCCCGCTTCGTTAGCAGCGCGCTCATTGTAACTACGCAAAACTTCGCTCTGGCCTTTATATCATATATCCGGGTGTATTTTAAACTTCAATTCAATAATTATCATATGGATTAACGTATGGGATTGTACGAAATATAATAAACTGCTTGTCAGGACATTGCCGCCAAGTCGGCGGTCGATGACCTGCGCCCCATGTCTAAGTTATGCTTTTCCTGCAGCATCTTGGCCATGTCCTTGTCCATCATGACCCTCGCCAACTCGAGCGGCGACTTTCGCGTGAACTAGTGTGTCCGATGTTACAATGCGTCTAAAAGAGACGCACGTACGTACATTACGTTTGTTTGGTTTGGCATCGCATTCCAGGAGGTACTGAACAAGGTCGTGATTCCGCGTCTCGACGGCGATATGCAGCGGCGTGGTGCCGTTGATCTATGTTACCATGGTGAAGGTAGGTGGCTTTGATGGGTTACGTACGTTGATTGCATTGACGTCGCCTTTGAACACGACAAGGATGTTGAGAATCCTTCGATTCCCGCGTTGCACTGCCACATGCACGGCTGTGTTGCTCCACACCTACAACAACCCTCTTTCTCGTAAATGTCTGCATGCCCCTCCATGGCGACGACACACCCCGTGCGGTACATTCACGCTCTCTGCTCCTGACGGTGTCTCCAGGAGTCGTTGGACCCGCGGGTAGTCGTCCGCGTACACTGCGTCCCACAATGCATGGTGCTTCCATCTCATGAGAATGGTGGATTAACGACAGTTACATCGACCAATGTACTACTGGAACTGTCATCTCAAGCTGTGGATGATTCTATCGCGGATCATCGATGGCTACACGGAGGGGGCTGTTGATGGTAGGGAGTCCTATTGAGCACCTTAATGACACACATATCACGAGCGATATGCATCTCCATGGCATGTAGGAACGCTTCACAGGTCATCTTCCTACTTCACCTTGGCGACCTTTCGGAAACGGCACAAGTCACTTGCGTCACGTATACCATACAAACCATAGGTATAAATATTCAAATAATCCGCCGCGGGGGACAACACGACGGCCTTGACGACGCTGCATGGCGCAGTAGGTGAACGTGATACGAAGAAGATACGAAGACGACAGGCATCTTCACCCAACACACACGGGGGTACAATGTCGGATCAACCGCAGGACGAGGAGTCCAAGTACAACGACGATAGCGCTGTGCTAGTGGAGAAAGTTCAACGACGACTCAAAGAGCGCGCAGCCGAACAACATCGCGGTCGGACCAGCGCTGTGCTGGAACTCAAAGCCAACACGGAGAAAGCATTTGCAGACTTGTGCGGGAAGAACGAGAAGCGGAATGCCGATGCCGACGCGTTGGCTCGATCGCAAGACAGGGAGTTCCAAGAGTTGCTCGCGGCGGGTAAGAACCCGTACGAGGTCTTCCGCGCACGGGAGATCGCCGCGCGGGCCGCGAAGAAACTAGCGACGCAGAAGAAGAAGATCAAAGAGACGGAGATGGACATTGCCGCGCATATGGTGCACGAAGCCGCGCTCAGTCAAAAACGCGACGAAGCGGACAAGCGCCATGCCGCGTACGTGCGCAAGTACCAAAAGGAACTCGGCCGAAAAGTCGTCGAGGACCGGACGCAGAATTACATGATTTCACGCACAGGTGGCGAGCTGGTGGACCCGACCGGTCGGACCTTTCGCATCGACCCGAGTCAGGTGACGGTGATGAAGGATCATTCGTTTGGGTTGGGGAAAAGCAGCGTCAAGTCACGCGACCAGCGGGACAAGGTACTCTAAGCGCATGGATAAGCAACCCTGACACAACGTAGGTGATCGACATGGTGGCGGCCAAACCAGAGCACGCAAACGTTCAGATCAACCCCCGTGGGTTGCCAAAACCTAAAGCAAAGCCACCAACCACCCCACACAACAACCAAGGGGGGGAGCCAGAGCTATTGCTGCTGCCTCCGATCGTAGATCCTCCCGGGAAAGAGATGGTCCACTTGCATGGGGGGGGTAGTAGTACACCGCAGAAACCACACTCGCATTTACCGAGCCTAGCTGCAAAACAGAATGACGTGAAAAAGGGGTTTGGGGTGCCCAAGCGCAGCAAGTTGGAGGAACACATGCGCGTCCAGGCCCTGGCCAAGCAGAAGGAGAACCTCATCGAGAAGCAGATCGTGTGGCGAAAGGAGTTTGTGGGCCGCGCCTTCTTGGCGGATCCGGAGGTTCTTTGGTTCAAGGACTTTGATGTGGGCCGCCCGCAGACGTTGCGGTTCACGCTCACGAACGTCAGCAACACATTCAACCACTTCAAGCTACTGCCATTTCCAGATGACACGCGAGATTTCTTTGACGTTCAGTACGACCTCCCGGGTCGAATGAGTGCTGGCATGACGTGTCACATCCACGTGACGTTTTGTGCCAGAGTGAACCAGGACATCGACGTGGAACTCCCTGCCGTGGCCAAGACGGGATACTTCTCGATTCCTGTGAAATGCACCGCCAAGCGTGTCGTGCCCGTACTAAGTGCGTACAATCTCACGTACTCCAATATTGTCGTGGGAGAAACCAGCAAGCAAGTCGTGATCTTGCGGAATGACGGCGCCCTTCCAGGCACGTTTCGCATCGTAGCACCTGCCTCCACGAAGGCGACTACGGCAGCGGTGGTGGTAGATGGAGGCTGTTTGGTTGACGAGTGTGCAGTTCCGGATGCCGTTGATCCTGTAGCCGCCGCCGAGGGCTCTGCAGTGGTCTTGGAAGGGTCGATACAGCAGCCCGACGGCGACGACACTTGCGCGACAGTAGTCGACGAAGCGGCGTCGGCTTGCTACGCGTCAGAGGAAGCGCTACTGCAATATGCTTCGTCTGTTGGCCAAGTGAACCACGACAAAACCATCCAATCGATCACGACGACGTGTGAAGGACAGGTGGAAGCGTACGGGTCGTGTCCCATTGCGTTTACATTTGCGCCGCACCGCACCGTGGCGGACCTGTGCCAGACGTTTCACGTGGTGTTTGATTCGCCGAGCCATGTGGCTCCGTTGGAGGTGACCGTGGTCGCCCAAGCGGTGGAAGTGCCGCTGTATGTCGAACATCCGATCATGGACTTCAAATGTTGTGTGTATGGCAAGCTGTACCGCAACAAGCTGATCCTTCGCAACCGGGGCAAAGTCGCGATGAAGTGCCAGCTCAAAGTGCCGCCGTATTTGCACCAGTGTTTGGAATTTCTACCGAACTTTGGCTTTGTCCAAGGCAGCCTTACCACATCTACCACCACCACCGTCGTTGAGCCCGGCCGCTTGGAGATTCAAGTCAAGTTCCGCCCCGTAGAATCCATCTGGCCAGCCGTGCTAAAACGGCGACTGGGATGGAAGCAAGGCGACGTCGTGGCCCTTCCCCTGCAAGTGCTCGTGCCCGACCAAGTTCTTCCCGTGTACTTTGTCCTGCGGGTCCAGTTGACGTCGGGGGAGCTGCAATTTTCGGCGCCGTCGCTCTCGTTCGGGCCGTGCAGTACCACACAAAGCGTGAGTCAGCGCCTCGTGCTCACCAACCCGTCGCGCCTGCCCCAAAAGTTTGGGTTTGTCCACATCCCCCCGGAGATTCGCGTCGAGCCCAACGACGGCTTCGGCACGCTCCTGCCCCTGGAAACGACCGCCGTGACCGTGTTTTACAGTCCCCTCTCGGCCACGGAATTCAAGAGCTCGCTTACGTGTGCCACGACCTTGAATCGGACGTACGATATCCCGTGCACGGGCCACGGGATATCGCCAGCGCTGCGGTTTTCCGAAACGGTCATTACGATGGGTGCCGTCCCGGTGGGCCAGTTCGTCGTCCATAGCGTTGTGTGCACCAACATGAGCGCCACGAGCCAGAAAATGGAGATTGCGCTGCCCCCCGAAGCTACCAACGTACGATAATACTCGGACATACCCGTCATCTTGTTAAGAGTGTGATGATATGTAGGTGCTGCACATTCGACCACTGGTGGCCACCGTGGAAGCGCACAGTTCGATCCGCATCGAGTTTGAATTCCGACCCAAGACTGTCGAATCGTTTCAACCGGAAAATCCTTCCGACGATGGCGCGAATGTCCACTTTCAAGTCAGCCGACCCGACGCCATTCCCGGCCTCGTCCATCCGTCGCACCACGAGGACGACCAAAGCCAACCCACCAAGTCAGAGCACTCGTGGAGTTATGCGTTGCCGTCGGAGCCCAAGAGCTACCACGGCACGTACAACGTCTTTTGCTTTGTCGACGGATGTGCAAGCCAAGGGCCCCAGAGTTTCCGCGTGAACGTGTCTGTGATCGCCCCCGAAATCTCTCTGAAACCGGACAAGATCGAGTTTGGCCAAGTGGCGGTGGGGCAAACGGGGGTGATGAAGCTCCAAGTGATCAACAATTCCGCCATCGACCTCGACATGACGATGGTGCCGCTGCATTCCGTCGGGCCGTTCTCCATCCTCAACGCCCTGCGCGTCGTCAACGCACACGGCGGGCTTCGGGTACACCATCGTGTGTATAATAACCCTTAGACCTGCTGTCTCACTTGATGTAGACGATACTTGTCGAGTTTGCCCCGTCGGCGCCCTTGATCTTTCGAGAAGATTTAGTCCTCCAGACGGCGCGAGGGGACATGCGCGTGAGTCTCCACGGAGAGGTACATAACGACATGGCACATATCACGAGGCTACTAATTGGTTGGTTGTTCGACGTGATATGTCTAGGGTGTCAGCCCCGTGCTGAGCATCACGCCCGCCGACGGCAAAATCCACTTCAAACCGGTGCTAGCAAGGGAAAAAGGGTACACGGAGTTTTCCCTCCTGAATTCGTCGTTGTTTCCGTTAAAGTACACGATCAAGTCGCTCGACAACGGCACCACCCACCCAAATTTCAACCAAACCAGTGTATTTTCGTGCATTCCAAACGAAGCGTCGATCCCGCCAGGTGAAACCCAGGTCGTGCGTGCCACGTTTAGGTAAGTACACTATCGTCAAGATGGTCATTTTGTTTACAACACTTGTTAGTCCCGACCACGAACGGCCCACCGAGTACACGACAACGTTCCGTGTGGATGTACCCAACCAAACCGAAGACCACGTGATTGTGCTCCAGGTACTGACTAGCTCCAAGTAATATCTACTAAGCGAGGGTTTGGGGTATTCTAGGGGCGATGCTGGGAGTGCCAGACGTACATGCTTCACCCCAACGCATCTTCGCCTCCTCCAAATGAAGACGTGTTCGAACTGCCGCTGCATGTGTCGACCCCGCTGGCGCTGGCCGACTTTGTGAAGAAACCCCCGCGACTGATTCAAGTCGAGTTTGGGTCGGAGGCCCACCTGCAACATGTTGTCATTGGCAGCATCGGCCCCCAAGGCGACGAAGGACATGCGCCGTCGTTCTCGGACGGCAAGAGCAGCACCCCCACGACGTTTGAGGTTGTGTTTGAATCTGGCAACGGCATCAGCTTGATGGAAAAGTACCGCAAGTACTTTACATTGGAGCCACTCAAAGGCACGGTGAGCCCTGGCCACGAAACCAGCCTCTCCATCCAGTTCAATCCCCACGTCGACGATCACGAGAGCACAAACACCAGCAACAACACAAACGCTGGATCGAGCGAACTGCGCATCCTCCACTGGATACGTGTCACTGCTCGAGTGACGTTGAAGGGGGGGTACATTCCCCCAGTGTTGGGGGTCGTCGTGTCAGAGCAAGTCGTGCAGTTGGTACTAAAAGCCAGGGTGCTCACATGACCAAGTACATTATGCTTTTACCTGTCGGTACAAGTGTTTTGTTCCTCGTATGGGGGAGTAGGAGGGGGGAATTGGGGGGGTATGGGGGAAACTGTAGGCAAGTACTACGTACTGAATTGTGCAATGCACTTTTCAAGGTCAAAACGTTAATAGAGACATGGCGGTCAAGACAAAACAAATGGGATAGTCGCCGCGATTGGGTTGACAGCGCCGCCACACATCGATGGGAGTAGGGGAGTGTCACACTAATTTCAGTCACACACTAATTCGAAGATGAAATGTCGCAGAGTGGATTTGATTGGCCACTTGATTAGTGTTCTGGGTTTTGATTGGTCAATCTATTGTCTGTCGATTTGGTGTGCTGGTCATTGTTCGATTGAGCACCCCCACTGCAATTTTTCGAATCGGCTTGACAATATTGCCATAACGTTACTGTAGTCCGCACTAGCAACACGATCTTTCCATACTAAAGGCAGTACAAAGAATCGATCGATAGATTTTATGGCAAAGAACCCAAAAGTCCAAATTATTTGGGTAAAAGGACAATACCAGTAACTAATACGTTGGGCGGACTACAATAGTGCTATGGCAAGAACTAATAAGATTGACGAGAGAGCATGAGCGTGCTGCATGCACAGATGAGGATGACATCTTTGTCAGTCGAAGATGAACGTGCATCCGGAAAAAAGGTGTCGTGGCGATAGTGTTCGGGATTTTATCCGGATACCTCACCTGCTCGATCCGCCGAGCCATAGTGACGTTTGGAACAATGGGGCAATCGGGCTCAAAGGGTGGCAGCAAGGACGAGTTCACGTACGAAGACTCTGACGAAGGCTTCACGGACGCGCTGAAGATCAACCTGCAGCGACTTATTGCATATGCCAAGAGTGCCGACGCCAACTTGCAGCGCGAAGTGGCAGAGAAGCTTGCGAACGAAGCCGTCAAGCGTACGTGGTCCGGTCCTGCCTGGCGGCGACACACTCATCCATCTTGTTGTAGCGGACCGTCAAGTGCAGATCGTGGAGCTTGATGGGCTCAAGCTGCTGCTTCCGTTGACGCAGTCGAAAGACACGGAAGTCCAGCGGCTGGCGGCCCATGCGTTGGCGAATCTGTCTGTCAATTGTTCGTCGCACAACTTCATATGGCTTCATTCGACAACACCTCACTTGCATGATTATTACTTAGCCGACAACCAAGCGAAGATGGCGAACGAAGGCGGCATCGACATGCTCATTCACTTGTTGCAATCGACTAACGAACATGTTCAGCGCCAAGCTGCCAAGGCTCTCGCCAACCTCGGCGTCAATGGTATGATCATCCATCAATCAAGATCTTCCTTGACACGATTGTCGTGTGTGCAGTGGACAACAAGGAAAAGATCGCCAAAGCAGGCGGCATCAAACCGTTGATCGAGTTGGCCCGATCCAAACAAATTGGCGTCGCGGTCGAAGCCATCGCAGCGTTGGCCAACTTGGCCGTGAACGGTAACGTCCATTTTGATATTTCCCGGTGGTTGTAATCTCTCATTTAAACATCGTGGGAGGCAGATGCAAACGAAATCGAAATCGCACAGGAAGGCGGGCTCAAGCCCATTATCCACGGGGCCAAGTCCGACTCGATGGAGCTGCAGTCCCAAGTCGCCCGTGCGTTGCGCAATCTGTCTGTGAATCGTACGTCATTAACAACCATTTTGTTACGACTACATATTCGTCGTAGCCGACAACAAGGAGCTGATTATCGAGTTGGGCGGTGTCGATGCATTGCAGCTTCTGGTGCGGTCGCCTAACGAGCGCATTTGCCAGCAGGCCACCCGCGCCCTCGTCAACCTCGGCGTCAACACGGCCGAGTAGGGATCGATCGGTTGTTGTCGGCCAACAACAACCATCTCCATCCTTAGATAACCAAATGCATTGTTGTGTGTATTCACTAGTGTTCCCATGCAATAACTACCTACTGCTACAGCACTACGTTTGGCTACAACGTGTACTCCCTTCCTTCTTCTTCACCCCCTTTTGAAAGCAGCTCTGCTAGCGCTTGGGACCGCCGCGGTCCATCCGTTTCGTCGGCAGCCACGCAGCCAGGGGCGGGGCACCGGCCGCCGGCGTCTGCGGCATCATCGTCCGTCTCTGCATTTCCCCGCCAATCTACACATGAAGTTATATATAAGAGCTAGACGAATCGTGTTTACACACCTCGTAAAACGACGACATGAGCAGCGCCTGTTCTCTCTTTTGGCCAGCTTTGAGCTCCTTGAGTTTATTTTCGAGCATTTCGACCTTGGCTTGTCGTTCTGAAATCTGGTTGCGGTGGACGCTCACGGCCAGCATGTACTTGCTCTGGACGGCATGCAGCGTCTTCTTGGTGTACGTCTCGAGCTTCTCCTTATCCTGGGACAGGTTGTTGATCACCGACTCCTTGTCCTTGAGCCGGTTGGTCAGCTCGGCGATCGTCGCGCGGAACGAGTCCGTTTCTTCAACGTTGGCCGCCTACCCAGCAATCATCCAATTCAACCTCCACTAAACTATATATATATATATATTGTCGATTTGATACAAATTTGGGGAGGGGTACAATCGAATCGCGCAAACCGATCCACAATCGATCTGATTGGTTCAATTTCATTGAGAAATGGGTTTTGATTGGCTAATAATGTTGAACTCATCTGAAGTAGCCAATCAAATCGATTTAAATTCTAACGAGAAACCACAACACAATGAAATTTCACTCGAAAGCACAATATACCATTTTCCGCGCTTGTTCTTCGTGCGCTTGCAATTGCGTGGCCAAGCGGGTATTGGTCGATTCGAGCTGCGCCAGTTGCGCCGACGACACGCCTGGACCCATCCCTTTGGTCGCTTCGACCAGCGCATCGAACTGCCGCTTGGTCTCCACGGCCTTGTCCTGCCACACTTGCTTCATGCGGAGTGCGTCGTCCCGTTCGTTTTGCAGCGCCAACACGTCACCAGACACTGCGGGCGATGTCGCAGACGATGACGTCTCAGGCAAGCCGTCCACAAGCTGCTGCAGCCGCCGGTTGTCGTGCTGTAGGCGGGCCACCTGCTCGCGGAGGTTGAGGCCGCCCCCGAGCACGTCGGCGGCGCTCGTGTACATGTCGTCCCGGCCTCCGTCGTTTGCCGGCACATGCGATTGCATTTCCTCGAGCTGGTGCTCTAGAAACTCCTTACCGTGGAGCGCGCTCTCGAGCTCGTCTTGCAGCTGCCGACACTTTTGGTCCTTCACCTGCAGCGTCGATAGGGCCTCGACGTTGGCCGTTTCCAACTCGACCACTTGGTTCTTGTACTTTTCGATCGATGCCTTGAGGCTGGCCATGGTCTTGACTGTGCTCTCCAAGTCTAGCATCTTCTCCAAGTACGACGCGTTCTGCGCCTCCACCTCCCGCACGTGCTCCTTGACGGTGTTCATCTCATCCAGTTTTTGCTTGTATTTGGTCACCGTCGACTCTAATTTCGCCAGCGCCACGAGTTTCGATCGGGAAATATCTAATTCATCCTACAACAACCACGTATCAAGGCTACGTTGAACGACAGATGGATCGTGCACTTATAGGTATATATTCTTGTGTGTTTATATATTCTAAATTGGAGAATTGCAAAAGTATATTTAGCCAATCAGATTGCAGGAAACCAATCATCAACATCGAATTAGTGTATGATTTCAATTAGTGTGAATATACATCGCCACAGGACAGCTTTTTCACAGTACAAAGGATCGGCAGCACACAAAAGCCCAAATTTTTGGGTAAAAAAAACACAATATAACCGCTTACCGCTTGACGGCGCACTTCGTGCTCCAACACCGTCATCCTCTCGGCGGACTCGTGCTTGATTTGGTGGAGCTCGTCCGTCTTGGCCTGCAACTCGACGCTCAGCACGTGCTTCTCGGCGTTCACGAGCTCCTCCAGCTTCTTGTTGTCCCGCGCCACCGCCTGCTGCCGCTCCCCGTTCAGACGGGAGTTGTCTTCTTCGAGGCTAGCGATTCGAAGCCGCGCGTTCCGCACTTCTAGCGCGACCTTCTCGTACTCCTCCGTGATGGCGCGCTTGTCCTGCTCGGCATCCTGCCACTTCTTCTCCATGGCACTGAGGCGCTCCTTTAGATCTCGCACGTCGCCAGACTCGTCGCCGCTGAACCCGCGGATGGGCGTTGAATCCAGTAGCCCAATGGACGACCCGCGGAGCGCGGGCGAGGCAAGACCATGGACGGGTGACAACGGAGGAAACACGGTAGTCAGTTGCTCCAGCATCGCCATGACGCTTTGCTGGACACGTTGTTCCAGCGCCATGATGCGAACGACAAATGTCTGCCGTTCGGCGCAGTTCACGGCGCAGTACAACACCATGGCGGCCAACTTGCTCAACTCGACTTCCACGGCGGTGTCCAGGACCTCGGCACGGGCAATGCGGTTCAGATCGACGTGCGTGGCCACTTCGCATCGCACGGCGATCTCGTCGTGGTAGAAATTCTCAATGCTTCGTGCGATCGCGTTGAAGTTGGCCAGTTTTAAGATCCAATTCGAGGCCACCCCGCCTTCGTCTTTGATACCCGACAGGTTGAGGTACTCGGGCTCACTACATCCCATGGTTAGACATCACCCTCATGGAGAGATGAGAAGCATGCGACAGAAGCTTCGTCGTTGACGTGTGTACGAGGGGGTTTGTCAATGAAGATCGTTGTCGCAACGTACATTTGGTGGAGAACGCGCGCGAGGAAGACCCCGTCAGCCACAGTCTGCCATGAGGTCACCGACGGAAGGCCTGTTCCAATGGGATCGTCGGTGGTGAATGTCTGCAGCCATTCGAGGAGCGATTGCCGCTTCTCGACGTCCATATGGAACGCATCCCCGTCCATCTTGTTCGTTGTTGCTGACTTGGACGACTCTGCAGAATGTTTAGAATACACCAATCAAATCCGACACAATTTAATCATTTTAGCCAATCCAAATCGTTATAGTCAAAATAGCCGTGCATCGGCACAATAACTATCATTTTATACTGAGCTCAGTATGCTATACAAAACCAAAAATAACATAGCGTAACTGGAAGCGTTACTTTGATATCATGTTGCCACGCTATTGGCGGCGATACCTATGTAAGCTGGCTGTGGACACGTGAAACATGTGAGAGGACGGACTGCTAGATGCTCTCTGTGTGTATTGGATCAAGTAGAACTCTTGATATTAGGAGGAATTAGGGGGTGGATTTAGTTGTCGGCGACGATCCATTCGTCGATGGCACGTTCGTAGTCTTGGATTTCACCAGCAGTGAACCACATGCCGATTTCGTGCTTGGCGGATTCAGGGCCGTCCGAGCCGTGGACCAAGTTGCGGCCGGTGGAGATGGTGTTGTCTCCGCGAAGGGTGCCGGGGGCGGCTTGGTTGGGGTTGGTGGCACCCAGGATCTTGCGACCGGTCAAGATGACATCAGTACCTTCCCAGACCATGGCGACAATGGGACCAGACGCAAAGTACTTCACGAGGCCGTTGAAAAACGGGCGACCGGACAAGTCGGCGTAGTGTTCCCTGGCACGGGCTTCCGTGGGGGTGAGGAGCTTCAACGCGACGAGCTTGTAGCCCTTCTTCTCGAAGCGGCCAATCACTTCCGAGATCAAAGCACGTTCCACACCGTCGGGCTTGATGGCGATGAACGTACGTTCGTTCTTGGTGCCAGGGATACCCGTGTACGGGGACACCTTCTTCACGGCCTTGGATTCGGCAGGGGTGGAGAATGCAATGCCGGCGGCGACACCGGAGACACCAGCCACGACCATCAGAGGGGAGAAGGCCTTCTGCGCCAAGGGGCGGGCTTGGGTCGCCATGGTGCGGGCGGCTTGTTGGGCGACGTTGCGGATCACTCGGCGGGCGAACATGTTGCTGGCAAGTGCGAAAATGACCTTCCATGGTTCCACACGTGCAACGTGGGGCTGCCACTCATTGGGACGTTTTGAAACGTCATTCGACCAATCAACGGCCAGGGATCTTGACCATTTCATTCAACCATGAAAAACGTCTCAAATACCCGGTATATACATCACAAAACGCGGTATATTTACACGTTAAACGGTATAAGCAGGGTTAGGTAACCAACGAACCAACCACAGCACGTTCCTCCATCAAGTCACGAAACATAAGGCCAACTGTATGTGGCCCAGTTTGGACGAACAAGACAAGTCCTTTGTGAAGTGGAATACATACATAGCCTACTGCATTGTTACGGCGTCGAATTACAGTATACTAGTATGATGCTGCTGTACAATGTACCTATGCTCGAGACTGGCGAGTTATACTGCAGATTGTCACCTCGAGGCATAACATCGTCAAGTGTCGAATAGGTTGCACGACCTCTATAGGTACAGTATCAACGCCACCGCTACCAAACGTGTAAGATCTGAAACTCAGCATTCCGATTCGAATCATGTGTACCTAAAGAGGTACGATTTCATACGAACGAGACCATAAAGGTACATCACTGTTTCATGGCGGTCTAACGCTACTACTGGACAACTACGGCGCGAAATCGAAAATGATGCACATTGATTGCCACCAATATTGATTGGACCATCGGATCGATTGGTTGACGAGAAGCCTCTCACACATGATCATTGGAGAGCCCATATCATTTTATACAGTGCATCGATAGTAGGACTGCTAGTAGTACTAACAAACCATTTCGTACTTATTCGAACCACGTCATCATGGTGGGAGTCCAAGGGTTCAAGCGGTGGGCATTTGGGTCGGCAGCTGCAGCCGTGTCCCAGCGCCAACTGCGCTCCCAGCGACGATCTCTGCACTCTATCGATGCACCAGACTCTCCAGTAGCCCCGAAACCAAAGAAGTCGCGCGTGTCGAGCAAGTCGGCAGCCTCAAGTGATGACACGACGCACTGTCCAAAGCGCAAGCCATCCCCCATCGGCTTCATTGCCACGACACCAGTTTCCGGCGATCGAGTGGTGTACGCTTTTCCTGCGCTCGTGTCGGGCAAGTTGGTCAAGCGCTACAAGCGATTCTTAGCCGACGTGCAGTTGGACGACGACGACACCGTCGTGACGGTGCATTGCCCCAACACCGGTCCCATGGTCGGCCTCTTGGACATTCCGTTGGCGCCCGTCCGACTCTCGGTGAGCCACAACGCGAAACGAAAGTATGCCCATACGTTGGAGTTTATTCAAGTCAAAGTACTGTCATCCCCATCCCCATCGTCCATCGTCCATCATCGTTGTTGTGTCCTCATATTCTTGTTTTGAACTAGAACCAGGCCGACGCGATGGTGTGGGTAGGCGTGCATTCTGCGTCTGCCAATCGCATGGTCGAAACTGCCTTGCGCAACGGATGGCTCCCCCAAGTCGTCGGCCATCGGCGCATCACGTCCATCCAACCCGAAGTCAAGCACACCAAGGACAGCCGCGTCGACTTTGTCGTGACCACCGACGATCAAGTCGACACATATGTTGAAGTCAAGAGCGTCACCCTGTCCAAAGAAGAAGAACAAGCTGGAGGACGCGATGCTTTGTCATCTCGACGCCGCTGCGCCGTCTTCCCAGACACCGTGTCCACCCGAGCATCCAAGCACATTGAGGAGCTGGCCCATGTACGCAGCAAAGGCCATCGCGCTGCCGTGGTGTTCCTCGTCCAGCGAAGTGACTGCGCGACGTTTGCGCCGAGCTCGCTCCATGATCCAGCGTTTGCTGCCCACTGCGACAAGGCCAAGGCGGCCGGCGTGACTTTTCACGGATATGCGTGTGCGTTCAACGACGACGCCTCCCATGTGACGCTGCTTGGGCCGTTGGCTCCTCACACGACGGATCTGTTGCACTCTGTCGCATAAACCATAAATGCGCAACATGATTGGACGAATAGAACACTACAACGAGAAGTGAGGGTGGAATTTTAGTTAGTCGACCACGTCATCGGAGTACTACTAGTAGTTGTGCTACTAATACTACTAGCAGTCGGAGGACGTTCGTGCTGTCGACGGATCGACGCGGCGGCGTCCACGACGTGGACATACTGGAAATACTCGGCCAGCCGTTGCTTCAGTCGAGTGGCGTTGTGTTGTAGTGGCGCCACGTCATCACCACCAACGGCGTCGCATGCGCCGAGCAACTTGTCGAGCAGCTCGTACGGCATCCAGTGCTTTGGCGACGTGTCGGCGGCAGCTGCCTGGTGAAATGCCGTCTGCGACAAGTCTTTGGGAACCAAATGATCGATCGCCAGCGCCACCGCTTCGTCGAGCACCCCGTGGTCCAGATACAGTCGCAGCAGCGCGACGGCGGTCAGCAGTCCTGCGGCCACCGCGGCGTCCGTGAGCCACGTCGGAAGCGGCGCATGCGACTGCAGGAGCGTGTCCACCGCCGCCAGGTATGCGTCCGGGCTGTGGGTGTGCCGGAGCAGCGCTTGGAGGAGCGATTCCGTCCCGCTAGAGTAGGCAAAATCGCGGGCGACGGCGCGCACCACCACTTTGACGTCCATGTCAATGGCTCGGGCAATCGCGACCGCCAGCGCCACGTTTGTGGCCATCGTGCCGTCCGGCGTCAGATGTTTCAGCAGCAGCGACACCACTTCGCTGCCGCTTTGGCCAGCCAGCGCCGCCGCGCTCGACCCGACAAGCTTCAATTTGCCTCGCACAATCAGCAGCTCCCGACGCAAGTCGGAGGCCGTGATGACGCGGAGGGGGTCCGTCGTTCGGTTGGTGGTCTTTGGTTCTTGGTGGATAAACCACCGATTTTGGGGTGCCGGCACCAGCGCGAGCACGTTCGTCGCGGCTAGCAGCGCGTCCCGTTGTACCCGCAGCACGTCCACATGGAATGCATCGGGCTCGAGCCGCACAAACAAAGCGTGCATGGCCTGCGCGGCAGCGGCAAATCGCGCGCGCTTGACCAGGAAGCTGTACAGCAGCCGCAGCACGGACACGGCGCTCTGCGATGCGCGCTTGATTGTCAGGTTGGCGTGGGTGTTGGCGGCCTGCCACTGCAGCACGTCCTCCACTTTGGCGTCGAGCGCGCCCCACGTGAACCCGACGACCACATCGACCCGCCCCGCGTCGCACAGCTGCAGCACGAAATGGCGCACACATTCGTCCACCGTCGCCGAGTTGGCGCGTGCAACGACGTGGTGCAGGGCCACATGCGCCTCGTCGTACAGTCGCTCAGTCAGCGCCAGCTTGAACACGTTGTACCAGATAAACTCGGTCGCGCCAGTCACATCGTCACTACAGTGAAAGACCAGCGACGCGTGCAAGAGCTGCAAAATGAACTTGGCGGCATACGGGCGCGGCGCCGTCTCCTTGAGATGGCCCGTGATCTCGTACAGTTGAGAAGTGGAGGCGGCAGTGGTCGTCGAGCGGTGTTCCAACTCGAGCACGGTGATGTAGCTGCGCACAGCCCGCTCCAAAATGTGCGTGACATGGCGGCGTTCGTGGTTGAGTTCGTATCCAACGACCGCTTCCGCCACCAACGCATCCCCGAGCAGTCTGGTCAGGTACATGGTCACAGCGCCGTCGTCGTCAGGGTCAGTGGGGTGCTGCAGGGCGTAGCGCACGACGACGCGAACCACGTCGTGCTGGCGCGTCGCGTGGACAAACGATGCGAGCGCCGGCAGGTCGTGCACCTTGTGGAGCAAACCCAGCACCGCCGTCGCCAGATTGCGTTGGACATCATTGTCGTCATCATGACGTGCAAACGCTTGCACGAGCATGACCTGAGTGTCGGGTGATGACGGCTGATCAAACAACCACTGGTAGAACACCCACTTGCGCAACAAAGCGAAGCCGCGGGGAAGTAGCGCCGTCGAGATGTGTTGGAGCGTAGCAGGCGCGACGAATGACGGCTGCGCGTCATCCAAAAACGCGAGAAAGCCCAGCGCCGCGTACGTGGCCGCGAGCATGTCGTGGACGACGACAGCCCCCATGCGATGCAGCGCGAGGCTGAGGTCCGTGGACGACGGAGGGGCGGCGGTTGCACTTGGGGATGCCGACGACGACGACGCGTCCAAGAGCGTCAGGTTGTCCACCAATGCCGTCAAGACGGCGGATTGGGCGGTGGCATCCCCCGCCAAGATAGGCGCCACACGGGCCAACAGCGTCGGCAGCGACTTGCCTTGGTGTTGGTTGGTGTGGACAAGGCCGCGCTGTAGTTCGCGGCGGAGTGTGTCGAGCAGCGACGGGCTGGTCAGGTCCACATGAAGGTCGACATTCCACTCGCAAAGCACCGCCGCCCTGACGTCGCGGTGGGAGAACGACGCAAAGAACGGCGTGATGAGGGCCGAGAGCTCGTCGTCGTGATGCACCGAGGATGATCCAGTCGTCGCGACGATCGCGCGGGTGGACGGAAACAAAATGGACGTGTGGTTGCGGCGCAGGAGGACGAGCGAGCCTTGGATCGAGGCCACGCCCAGCGGAATGTTCTCAACCGCCCAAAGCTACGGACAAACACATCAATGGATTTGGACTTGGCTGCTCAGAGTACTAACCTTGGTGCATTTCTGCAGCAGTTGCACCCACATTGCCACGCGAACGGTGTTGGCGTCAGTCTGTTTCTCGCGCCGAGCCTTGTCTGGGCATTCGCGGTGCACGGCCTCAAGGGCCAGACGGCGGAGAGCCGCGCCCGACACGGCCGTCGACGCCGCGGATAGGGCGTGGCGTATGCATTCGGCACTGAATCGGTTCGGGGCAAACAGTCGGTCGAGGTAGTAGCTCTAGTAGTAGTCGTAGAAAGAGATGATACTATGAATGATGGGGAGATACTAAACTACTATTGTCGATTTGATATACAGATTTGGGGTGCAATTGAATCGTGCAAACCGATCCACAATCGATCTGATTGGTTGAATTTCATTGAGAAATGGGTTTTGATTGGTTAGTAATTTGGAGCTCACATCTGAAGTAGCCAATCAAATCGATTTAAATTCCAACGAGAAACCACAACACGAAATTTCACTCAAAAGCACAATATATAGAGAAATCGTACGTCAATGTCGGCAACGTCAGCTGTAGAGGCATTGTTCAAGTCAAGGTCGTGGGATTCATGGTGGTGGACAAACGTGTCCAATCCCTTGACGCGTTGGCCCAGGATGACCTTGGGACCGGTTCGCGAGATGGGGAACACATAGACAAAGTCTTCTGCGACACTGCGCCACACGGATACGAGTTGCTGCGACGACGAGGTTGATGAGGGCCCCAAGGTTGATGAGGGCCCCACGACAACGAAATCGACCAAGCGGGCGGCGGCGGCGGCGGGCACGACGTAGCGCCGGACAACGTCCAGATCCAGCACCTTGGAGGTCAAGTCGCCGCGAAGGAGTACGATCTCATTCTTGGATGGGTGCGTGATGGACGACGCGTGCACGAGGACGCGGACGTCGGTCGACGACGGGATAAAATGGAGGACCGCGAGATCGGCGGCGGCGGCGTCGAGTTCCAAGTGCGGACGCAGAGACTGGTTGCACAGGCAGCTCTGGTGCTCGTACGACCACACACGCAGCACCAAGTCGGCGGACAGCGTCACGATCAGCGTGTCCGAAGAGGTTGAGTCGTCGTCGACGAGGTCGGGGACGGCGGCGATGGCGATGATGGGCTGCGGCTTGTTGGTGGGTTGGAAGCCAAGGCCTTCCCACACCCATTGGAGCACAGAGTGATCGGTGAGCGGGACCTCGTGGAACGAAGACGCCGAGTGGCCAAAGATCGACAGTCCTACGTTGATGGCGAGGACTGCGCCGTTGTCCCCGCCGACGACGACGTTGCATTCATCGAGCCAGCACACAGAGGAAATGGACGTCTGGAGAGGTAGAGACGTCATCGCGAACGCCACTTCGTCCCGCGCGGCGTCGGCAAAGTTGAGAACCGGGTCCAGTTTGTAGCAGAAGCGATGGACGGTCTTCGCGGCTGTCACAATGCATACGGACAAGTACTGCTTGTCTGCCGATTCAAACACACTCACACCATTTCGCGCGACACTTTCTGCAATAACACATCACATGACCGACAAGGTGCCGATGAGGTACAGTACATACATACCTGGCAGTTGGATTGCCAACGATGTCGACGGTGGGGGCGGCGCTGTGGTGACAGGGGCGGCGGTAGCACTGTCGCCGGCAGTATGTTCCCACAAGAACACTTGCTTCCCAATAGCACGGAAGCTGACGAAGCTCACTTTACGCACGATGCATCCGCCTGCTAAGTTCTCCACCCCTACACCAGCATGAGCCAACAGGGTGATGGAGACACATGGACGGACGTTGAGGAGGCGTGTATGGAGGGGTTTGCTGGAACTTGGACTTGACGAGAACGACCGACTCGGCGTCCTTGTCCACGTACACAAGAGGGACTTCTTCGAGCAGCGCCAGTCTTCCGTCCATCCGCAATTCAATTCAAATTGGGCGGCGAGTGTGGCCATTTGATTGGACAAAATGATTCCAACATCATGTACGGTAAAGTCTAAATATCCGGATTTTTCGAATGGCTCGTTTGGTTCCGTAACGCTTAAAGTAACGATACCGTTTCAAAGTTAACAGTTAACTTACTTTAGTTGATTTGTCAGATCGGAAATACCAAGGTGTTAGGTTAACGTGAGGTCGGGTACTGGAAATCTATTCTGGTTCTAGTGCCACAATATTACCGATGAATTTGAGCGTGTATTCTTGCATTGACAGTCGAGTACGAGTACCTGTTTACAGTTAACTGTTAACTTGAAAGCTGGGTTTTCATCCTAGTTTGTTTACCCTTCCCCTAAACGTCGTGAACAACAATGTCCACTTGCCTGCAACGAAGCGACGGCACGCTTCACTTAATAGACCTCTTGGCCAATTATTGTGCTTTTCACATATTTTGGCTAATCTGGGTATAAATACCCGCTTTTAACCAGTGGGTGACGAAGTTTTAGATTAATTCAACTTAGTTTTAGCTAATCGGAAGTACCTATGATTGGATGAGCAAGAGCTGTTCCTGCAGCATATGTTGCTAACCTGAAGCGTTTGCCCATTTCA